>NW_026779341.1:0-117430 GCF_030144855.1 Hypanus sabinus | reverse complement strand
GGCAACTTTTTCAGCGATGGTTATGGCCACGTTCCCGACACCTATGTTTTATCACTTTCCCACTACAGCGAAACCGCGCCTCTGCCCAGTTACAAAATTCAAAGCAATTCACTGACCCGACTTGTCACTAAAGTGTGTCTGACTGCCAGAACGTTGAACAGTAGTATTAACACAAACAGGAGTAATGGCGTTAGAACGGTAGAAAAACAGTTATATTCCACCCACCCGTGGTCCATATACTAACTGGCTTTCCAATACATTCCCAGGGGATATGACAATCACTTTCAGATAATGATATCTCAAGAAGTAGGGCACCTTGTTAAGCAGATCAGAATGCCGGTGGTTATCAGAACCACAGCTGCAGTTTTCCCAGCGCAATATTTTGTTTTCCGCGTCAGCCAGCAGATGGCGACAAACCGATCAAACGTGACAGTGACGGTGAACCCAGACAGAACAGTGAGTGGCTGACTCTTTCAGGACAGAGATCGCACTGCACACGAGCTGATATCAAGGGAAGTTCAGGGAAAGTATTAATAACTGATCTGCCTCAGTGTTACATCACATATGATGGTCAGTAGTTCCGCCGTTGCCATGGCCACCAGGTAGAGAGTGGTGCAGGTGCAGGGGCCGTACTTTCACCGGGTCAGGATCACTATCGCCACTAAATTGACTGGGTGAACAGCAGAAAGTATGAGTGAAATACTGTCTCGCCTCTCCGTGGGTCTCAGGGCAGAGATAAGCTGGAAACTGAGAAAAATTAAATTTTACAGAAAACTCATTTCTGGAGTTTCCAAAGGTGTAAAGCGGGAGTTCCCAAAGCCTCACACGAGTACATGATGGGTGAAAGGGTGCGGTACTTGATAGTGGAAGAGGAACAGTACATGGAAAAAGGCAATGTCGACTGATCGCCTCGGACGCTTTAGAGAAATAGGTATAAATCTCGCACAGTCAAGTTTTCGACAGATGTGTAAAGCCTGCACATTTCATCAGCTTTCTCAGCGTTGGTTATTCCAACTTCCCGTCACCTCAGTTCTGACAATCTCTCCATAGAGCGAAACCCCGCTCCCTCAGGTTCTGATCATGAGCCTTCCTCGTCTGGCCTCTACCGACATATCTGAGTTGACTCTTCACTTCCTCTTCACTGCACAGATAACATGGCGTGGAAGCAAACACTGGTACACTGAAACCCACACAAAACCATTCTTGATGTTTCGGAGTCTGAGAGACAAGTGATGTATAGCGCTTCCCTGAATCTCATCGGGGATTTGCTTCACGCGTTCCCGTCAAACCTTCAGCAGGCTCTTCAAGCACAGTGCAATACCTTCAAAAACGGAGTTTAAAGCTTGTTGTGTTATTGATGCGGAATAATCCCAGCGTGTCTAGCGCCCTGAATTATCGGAATTTCGTTTTCCATTGATAAATCCAAACGGCCTGCCATGAAACGGCAACATGAATGAATCTCCCCGATCTTCCACTTTACATCTGTTTCAACTACGGTTTACTTACAGCGGGGGGGGGGGGGAAGGGTCACGAATTAAAATGCAAGGGAACTTCTGAACGAGCAAAGAGTTTTGCCACAACGCCTGCACCGCAATCTCTGATACACCGGGATCACAGCGCTGTCGGGCACTGTCGAAAGACCGCGCACACGGAAAAACAATTGTTCGTTCGCCTCTGTTCTTACCAGGAACACCAATAACGGCAATGATCATGAACCATATCTTTCTCACACGGGAAAATACTTCAAGCATTCTGTGTGAGATTCAGCCTGTCTTCCAGCTGCCCGCGATCTCGCTGAGGAAACTCTGAGCTGATGAATCTCCACGGTCATTCATTTATACTCGCTCCAGCACGCTGAATATTCAATACCGCACGAGGCTGACGTGTCTTACAACAGCTGGGGGTAAAAATAAACATGAGGTAATTCAATTAAAATCCCAACTGTGTTGAGGTATGGAGAGGTTGACACGAAACAGCAAAATCTCAAAGACGAGGCAACGACGATTCGAGAAGTCAGCGAATGTTGTTGCCAAACACTCTCAGGCTCACCTCTCGGATTCATGATTTCTATTGTTGATCTTGTCCTTTCCGAGACTCCATAGACATGGTCATCATAGACTAAAGCTGCACTGTTATTGGCTGCTCTGTTTCACTCTGTGATTTGGCTCTGTTATAGATCTTGCAATAGAAATGAAAAAAGAAATAAACAATATGCTGTTTTCACGTTCCTGGAATATCGCAAAAAGCCTTAAAATAATATCGCATCCAGATTGTTAATTATATTAATTGCAACGCACACTAAATTTTGGGCGAACTGAACAGATCAGGCAGTATCTATGGAAATGAATAAACTGCCGTCGTCTCTGGCAGAGACAACGAAAAGTAGATATTCCCAGTGTCCAAACATTTCAAATCATAACCCCATTCTCTGTCCGGGATGTCGGCCAATGGTCGCCCGCTTAGCCACGACGAGGCCACTCTCCGGCTGGGGGAATAACACCTTACATTCCACCTCGGTCGCCGCCATTTTCATCAATAAACACGGATATTTCGAATTAACACATTTTCAGTTCGTTTTCTCTCTTCTTCATTTCCCATTCTGACCTCTTACTCTTTCTGATCAGCTGTCTGACTCCTCTCATGGTGTCTCCTAGCCTTCCCTTTCACCTATGATGCACACTCCTCACCTGCAGGCTCCCTTCTTCTCTAGCCATTTCCATTTTCGACCTATCACGCCAAAGCTACTTACTTCGTCCCTGTAACCTACCCACCTCCCTTCACCGATCACCATCCAGATTTTCCTGATTCCAAACCCCCCCCCCCCGGAGCAAAACATCTTATTCTGGCATCTACCCGCTTCCTTTCCAGTCCGGTTGAAGGGGAACGGTCCGAAACGTCAACTGGTTATTCACTTGCTTATTTGCTGCCGAACCCGCTGAGTTCCTCCGTGTGCATGACATAGATGCAGTCGCTCACAAGCTAAAAGAGCTCCCATCAAAGTTCGTACCCGTATGCAGCAAAGTAACTCAATAACCTACACATGGCCCTCGAATTGGTACCAATGTTTAAACCGACAGGGCATCTGCAGTCATTACATCTGCACCAGCAATGAGAATTGATTTTCAGATACACTAATTTAGTAACGTTATTAGTAATGTGATGCTAATCGCATTGACTTGTTTAACAATCTGAAATACACTTTCACTGGAAACATAACACAACATTCTATTTTCTGCTTTAATTCCCCGTGTTGCTACCTCAATGTGCTCATACGTTGAACGGATTGGACCCAACAGCACACAAGTAGATCCTGTCACGTGTCTCGATACCGGTTGCAGGACAAGCCAATGGTTTGCCAACAGCCAAGCAGGCTCGATGGGCTGAATGGCTTAATTATGTTCCCAGGTATTCTGGTATTATGACTGATTTGGCAAATGAAGCGCGAAGTCGGGTCGTGGTCATTATTGAGATACGTTGCGGTTATCTTCCATATGTGAGTAGGGCTGGGATATTCACCAAGAGTGACGGGGTTCGCCATAGTGCTGATTAGAGACGGACAAGGAAACGGAATTTCAAACATCAATGAAGGTGAGGATGCGGATTGATAATGTGGTGATAAATACATTGGAAATACCCGCCTTCACTGACGGGGAAGGTCCCGATGTAACGATATATAATATTGGTCAGATTCGAGTTTTTCAACATTTGTTCGGCTCGCCATCAGTAAATGATGTGGATGCAGTGGAGCCGATGCAGAGAGACTTCCGCAGGAAGGTGCCGGAAAAAAAAAAACATTGTAGAGATCAGCGGAGAATCCGTCATTCTGTCCTTGAAGAGGAGGGAAATGGATTTCATACAGAAGTTTTTATTTGGTCAGCGGTGGTAACCGTCTCCCCACATCAGATGCATCTGAAGCGAAGAGCACAGGTTTAGTGGAAGGACAAGTTTTAGCGCGCAGTGTTGACGTTCCCGATGTTAGGAAACGACGCAGTGAGTGAGTTCCAAACCTGACAACATAGGCTGCTGCACTTTCAATGTTCACAGTGATGGTACAACTACATCAGGGAGGGAGAAAAAATAAAACCGGATTTGCATGCGCGGACAACCGATAATTTTCCAACAGTTGATCCTTTGCTCCCTGGTTGATCACGCGTTAGTGATTAACCTACTGATATTCGGGGACATTTTCCCCGTCTATGGCCTTCTCCCCTCTCATCGTGAGGCATAACAAAAGTTGGAAGTACGGACCGATCTTCCAACTGGATGCCTTCCAATGAGGAATTGTATTCCACTACGTCGGCTGAACTGCCCTCTCTGGTGAGGTCCTCGCCCCTTCTCGCCTCTGTACAATAAAATCCTGACGAACAGTCAATATTTCACGCTCCACAGAATAAATCCCCATGGTCTACTTCATCTTTCACCGCCCCCCCAGTAATCTCCATGTTGGAAATTGACACGCTTGCGTTTATGACCCAGTACCGAGGGTGAGTATTAACTACTTTCTGTCTTGACGGCGTCTGTTTCACTTGATGAGTTCTACCAGTCTATGGTTCTGATTCAGATTTTGGAGTAATATCTGTCACGTAACTCACACCGGATAGAGCAATCGATTATAAATTGCCAAATGCCTATGGCCAGAACAGGCCGGTCTAATTATAGGAATAAATGGAGCCACTGCTATACGTGGTATACTGGCATGTAAATCACATAAACAACATCCGAGACTTCTTCGAGGATGAAATTCACCCGGTGGAAAGCTGCCCAGTTACAAATCCCTGCAATTACTTCCATCAGCTTCCCAGTACCCTCCAGAAACAGTCAGATAACAGAAATGGTAACCGCTGGGAAAAGGAGACTACGTCGGCCAGGCGTTCCTCTCGAACCTGATGTCATCTTCAACTTTCCGACTTGAGGTTATCCATTCCTGCGGTGGCTGGTCTCCACAAAGTTGCCGCCGGCTGCTGCTGAAATCCCCTGTTCCGATATCTTTCCTTATCAGATCTCTCTGTGAAGTTTCAATTTTGTTAGTTCAACCGTTATGGTTCTTTGCTCCAGAACTGTGATCTGGATAGCTGTTTGGTTGTCATATCGAAATCAGACGGGTTCAAACCAAACAGTCTGCGCAGACCACCAGACCACAAACTGTTCTGTCCACAAGTCTGCCATTTTACATTTCCCTTGTCTGAAAGTGTACCCAGGTTTCGCAGATCGCCAACAAAAACTAAAACCGAAACAAATTGTGCCCATTAATCAATTACTGAATAAGAACCTCTATTCCTACGAGCACATGGCAAGAACAAATATCTTTCTTTGTTTAGACAGTTCCGCTGTCTATCTAACTGTCTATCTAGCTGCCTGTCTATCTATTCGCCTTTCCGTCGGCCTGTTTCTTAGCCTGTCTGTTCACCTGCTGCTATGTCAGATTATGCGACTTCCATCGAGTGGATTGCACAAGGAGATGGACAATGTGAAGCCGTTATAAAGATGGAAATGCCTCTTTTCTCAATATTACTGCATCGATATCCATAAGATAGATACCCTGTGAGATGGGAATGACCCCAGTTTACCATCTCATTGTCACTTCAAGGGTATTTACAAAGGCGACTGAATTTCATGATCCATTAGTCAGCGAGTCGGTGGATGGCAATCTGTCCCAGTTTTATCTGCATTTATGATACATTATTTGCTGGACATGGAGTGCAAAAACTAATGGAAAATAACAATAATCATGTGAATGAGGATCAATATCGAGTACCCTGCAGTCCACAACCAGTGAAGACCTCCACTATCATTGTCCAGGCAGAACAGCGGTCGGCACCGAGGTTTCGGCTCTCCAGTTCCCTGGAGTATGGTGAGATGCCACTGTCCCTGACTGACAGTTACTGACCGCCGCATTCATTCGTAGAAACTCTGTACTTAAAGGCCTCGTGCTGAGCACTCAGTGCTCAATAGTGGAAGTAACATTTCTAGTCCTTCAGTCTGTGAGTTACACATTGGAATGGGTTGTTGCTAACTTGCTAATTTTTCGTTTTAGTCTGTGTTTTTTCTGGACCTTACACTGCACTAAAGCTCACCACCATCCGGAGATCTCTCGTTACATCCACAAGATCATCAGGCTCCAAGGTCAAACAATCACAAGATTCGTGTGACGTTCTTCTGACAAATGATGCAAAATGTGATCAAGAAATGGTGAACTTTTGAATGGAACCCGACCAAACACCCGATTGTGGCCGCTAACGAAAGAACCTTGAATGAATCACAGCACGTCTTTTGAATATTGGAGGAAAATGCAAAGCCCATGGGAAGCACGGAGCATCGCATAACGAAAATGTTGCACAACGGAACTCCGGGGTCAAGATCCAAGGTGATCGTTGAAACTATGTGGTCGCAATTTCACACGCTGCGACACTCCGTCTCCATTTGCAATAATATTGGTTATTCATGATAATAGACAGGCACGCGCGCGCGCGCGCGCACACACACACACACACACACACACACACACACACACACACACACACGTACACACAAATACATGGTAGTTGAGGAACTTGGCATTTTTAGCTAATTCATTGTCGAACATGAATTGTTTTTACACATTCAATTGCAGACAAATCTTTCTATCAAAGGGATTTTTTTTATATTTTACAGAAGACGAGGACTTCACGCACTGACATGCCGAGATTCATTTTCAATCGTACTATGTCTGCAAACTCTGTTTGGAGTTACCCTTTTTGGAGCCTTATGACCCTCCACGAGGAGTAAATAAATAAATGTGGCAAATGTACAGAGGATATTATCGTAGAGTTCAGCAGAGGTTCCCCAGTGAGACAGGGAAAGGATGTTAGTGTACAGGAACAGTGGTGTGCAAAAACTGTTGAAAAATATGCTCAAGAAGAAATTAAGATCATACGGAAATTTCAGAAAACTAGTTAATCATGAAGATCAAGAAGATTATAAGGCTAGCAGGAAGGAGCTAAAGCAACAAATTAAGAGAGCCAGAAGTGTCCACGGAAAGGCCTTCGCGGGCAGGATTTAGGAAAACCCCAAAACATTCTACCAATATATGAAGAGCGAGAGCAAAATACGTCAGAGAACAGGACCGATCAAGTGTGACAGTGGAAAAGTGTGTCAGGGACCGGAGGAGATAGGAGAGATACTTAATGAATACTTTGTTTTAGTGTTCACTACGGAACAGGATCTTGGTGATTGTAGTGATGACTTACAGCGAACTGAAATGCTTGGGCATGTAGGTATTAATAACGAGGATGTGCTGGAGCTTTTGGAATGCATCAGGTTGGATAAATCACCGGGACCGGACGAGATGTCCGCCAGTCAACTGTGGGAGGCGAGGGTGGAGATTGCTGAACCTCTGGTGATGATCTTTGAATCATCAATGGGGACGGGAGAGGTTCCGGAGGATTGGAGGTTTCCGGGTGTTGTTCCTTCATTCAAGAAAGGGAGCAGAAGTAACCTATGAAATCATAGGTCAGTGAATCTTACTTCACTGGTTGGTAAGCTAATGGAGAAGATCCTAAGAAGCAGGATTTATGAATATTTGGAGAGGCATAATATGATAAGGAATGGTCAACATGGCTTTGTGAAAAGCAGGTCGTGCCTTCCGAGCCTAGTTGAATTTTTTTAAGGATGTGACTAAACACATCAGAAAGTTAGAAACATAGAAAAACTGCAGAACAATACATGCTATTCGGCCCACAAAGCTGTGCCGAACATGTCTCTACCTTAGAAATACCTAGGCTTTACCCATAACCGTCTAAGCCCCATGTATCCATCCAAGAGTCTTTTAAAAGACCCTAATATTTCCGCCTCAACCACCGCCGCCGGCAGCCCATTCCGCGCACTCACCACTTTCTGAGTAAAAAAACGTAACCATGGCATATCCTCTGTACCTACTAAGTTCCTTAAAACTATGCCTTCTCGTGTTAGCCATTTCAGTCCTGAGGGAAAGCCTCTGTCCATCCACATGATCAATGATCTCATTATCTTGCACACCTCTATCAGGTCACCTCTCATCCTCTGTCGAACCATCCTTGTAAATCTCCTCTGCACCCTTTCTATGTCATTCCTGGAGTGGGGCGATGAAAACTGAGCATAGTACTCCAAGTGGGGTCTGACCAGGGTCCTATATCGCTGCAACATTACCTCTCGGCTCTTAAACTCAATCCCATGATCTTTCCAGCTACTTCCTTCCGAACCCGAGGGTGCATTCCATCAGGTCCCGGAGATTTATCCTCCCTCAGACCATTAACCTTCCAGTGCACCATCTCAGTCGTAATTTTCACTGCAAATATATCACTTCCCTGACACTTTTGTGCGTCCTGTATACTGCAGTTGACTTCCACTGTGAAGACTGATGCAAAATAAGCGTTCAGTTCTTCTGACATCTTAGCGTCTCCCATTACATTATCTCCAACGTCATTTATATCGGTCCAATGTCTACCCTCGAGTCTCATTTACCTTGCATACACTTAAAAAAACTTTTAATATCTTCTTGTATATTAATCGAAACTAATATTCACAATTCATCTTTTCCTTCCTAATGACCTTCCTAAGGCCGATTTATACTTGTCCGTCAAATCGACGTCGTAGTTACGGCGTAGCCGCGAACCTACGCCATACTCTGCCCCGTAGCATGACGCGCACCTCCCCAAAAATGTAACTACGCGTGGCGACGACGCAGACCGGAACAACTGTGATTGGTCGGTTTGGTAGCATCTCATTTCCTCCTACGCATCAGTAGCATCGCATTGGGCGACTGAAGGGCAGGGAAGGAACTCAGGCTGCAATGCTTCCCATAAAGCCTTACAGACCTCCGAAGTTATGGAGGGCCCTTTGCTCAACGCCAGTTTGTAGCTGGCCGCTACAGCCTGTTGACTTCCACCTGAAGCTAAATCTCGAATGGTGATTGCCAGTCTCTGAGTATACTGTGCGCACACTGATTCGAAATAAGTGGTTGGAGACGATGAACCAAATCGTCAAATCTACCAGCCGACATCCGAAAATATTTGAAATGAATTTCCTCGTCCATATCTCTCAGTAGCCGGACAAGCACAGAAAATTCTCCCTTCTTCTGTTTCAGTCGCCATTGTTTGAAGTTTGAGTTTCATCCTGTTGAGTTTCAACACGAAGTGGCATAGAAACCCCAGAGTCAACTAGCGTTCTGGCAGTGAATTGCAGAGCTACGCAGAAACACTAGCGCATGTAAAAATGATCACAAATGCGTAGCCCACTTGCGTAGGCTATGACGTAAGCTAGTACGCACAAGTATGAATCAGCCTTTCGTTTCCGTCTGCAAGTTTTTAAAAATTTCCCAATCCCCTACCTTCCCATTAGCTTTGGCTTCCTTCTCTGCCCTCTCTGTTGCTTTTGCATCGGCTCTGGATTGACTTGTCATCCACGGGAGTTTCCTTCTTCCATTCGTAAATTTATTATTATTTGGAATATATCTGTCTATATATATATATATATATATATCTGTAACCTCATTTTTCGCAGAAACTCCGGCCATTGCTGCTCTGTTTTCTTTCCTGTTAGTGTCCCTTTCCAGTCAACTTTGTCCAATTCCCCTCTCACGCCATTGTAACTTTATTTATTCCACTGAATTTCTCCCTTTCTAATTTTACAGTGAATTATATCATATTATGATCACTGTTTCCTAAATGTTCCTTAACCTGAAGCTCTTTTACCACCTTCGAATCATTGTACAGCAACCAATCCGCACAGTCGATCCCCTGCAGGGCCCAACAACAAGCTGTTCCCAAAAGCAATCCCTTAGACTTTCTGCAATTTCTCTCTCTTGAAGTCCAGTACTGACCTGGTTTTCCCAATCTACTTTCTTGAGAAAATCCTGAAAGATTATCATGACATTGCTCTTCTGACACGTCTTTTCTATCTCCTGCTGTAATTTACAATCCATATCACGACTGCTGTTTGGAGGCCTGTATACAACTGCCATTCGGGTTCATTTACCCTTGGCATTTCTTAACTCAACCCCTAAAGGCTCTGCAACTTCCGATCCTATGTCATCCTTTCTAATAAATTAATATTATTTCTTTTTCACTGGGTCTCACCATCCCCTTTGTCTACTAGCCAAACTTTCCGATACAATGTATATCCTTGGGCGTTCAGCTCTCGATGGCAGCCATCCTTTTTCCAAGTTTCAGAGATGGACACTACGTCATACTTGCCAATCTGCAGCTGAATTTAAAGAACATCCATTTTATTTCTTATGCTGCGTGCATTCAGATATAATATTTTCAATCCAATATATGTTGCTTTCGGTTTTAACTGAACCAAGGCTCTATTGCCCTGCAACTCACTGAGGCTGTGATTAAGCCTCGTCTCCTGCCTGTCCTTTCTATTATCTCTTTTGTACACTTTATTTGATTATTTCTGTTTTCCCTTCCTCAGCCCTATCAGTCAGGTTCCAATTCCCTTGCCAAATTAGTTTAAATTCTGTCGAACAGCTCCATTAACCCTGCCTGATAGGATATTGAACCACTTTGGGTTCAGGTGTAAACCGGCCTTTTTGTACAGGTTGCACCTGCCCCGGAAGGGGCCCCAGTGATCCAGGAACCCGAAGCCCTTTCCCCATGCCAGTTTCTCAGCCACGCTTTAATCTGCCTAAACATGCAATTCTTGCGCTCGTTAGCGCGTGGAACAGGCAGCAATCCTGAGATTACTACCTTGGAGGTCCTGCTTTCCAGCTTCCTACCCAACTCCCTGAATTCTTTCTTCAGGACCTACTCCCTTTTTTTTAACGTATATCGTTGGGACCAACGTGTATCAAGACTTCTAGGTGTTAACCCTCTCCCTTCAGAATACCCTGCACCCGATCCGAGACATCCCGTCCCCTGGCACCTGGGCAACACGCCTTGCGGATATATCTATCAGGCTGACAGAACCTCCTTTCTCCTCCCCTCACTATGGAATCCCCTATGACTACCACATTCCTCATCTTCCTCTTTCCCTTCTGCATCATATGTCAATGATATCGATGACAGAATCTGTGATTTTGTGATTTTGGAGGATAGGAATTTTGCTGAGGGAGCAAGGAGGCTGTAGAAGGACTAACATAGGAGAGGAGAACAGGCAAGTAAGTGGCAGATGAGATATAGAACAGGAAAGAGCTTTGCCATGCTTTTTAGTTGAAGAAATAAAGGCGTGGATAATTTCTTAGACGTGAAGCCAATTCAGAAATGAGAAATGAAAAAGGACTAGGGACGACAATGTCTCAGAGAATCCATCACAGGTTCTGCACATTAATGCGATCGCGATAGCATGACAGGAGCTCTACCATATTAGTTGCCGCAATAAATACGTCACAGATCTTCGAGAACAGTGTAGCTCCCTCGTCACTGTCCAGTCACACTCTCCTGCGGACAGACACAGTGTATAGCTTCTGTCACACTCCATGAAAAATGCAGGACATATTACAGACCAGTTTCAGTTTGAAACTCAAATGAATATTTTATTATTTATAAATGGGACATGGCTCGAATAAGTTGATATTCTGATGCACTTCGTGGAACCGATAACAGTACCGGCAAACTTAAGATTGTAGAGGTATACGGTGAAGGTACCAACTTAGAATTGCTGAGAGAAAAATATTCATGCAAATGCTGCAAGAAAGAAAACGGACTGTTTCTAAGTGTTTTATTTAGATCAAATTATGAATTTAAACAGATATTTATTTAAATTAATCAATTTCATTCTTTTGTTTATTTTCATTCAATATTTAAGAAGTTGTGTTGCCAAGCCACAGAAAGTTACAGATCCGGTGCTTCTCAATTGGCTCTTTCTGGCTGAGCAACGAAGAAGCGTGCAGAATGAAGTCGGATCGCATGGTTTGTTTGCCATATGACTCACTGACCAACAGTGTACTGCTCCGTACAACCGTCATCACTCATAAATACACTGTCCATCTCACAATTTTAACATAAACCAACTGCAGAAGATTGTTCTAAAAGTAGTTCAGGTAATACAGAATCTAAGTTAAGAATACTTACTACATTTGAGGAACAGCGGGAATGAAGGAGAAAAAAATACATTTGCACACTGAAACACAGACTGATTGTTACAGCGCTAAGAGAACACACATAATGCTCGAGCAGGAACTGAAAGCTACAGAATGAAATGCACACTCTCACAGTGGTAGCAGAGACTGACAGATACAGAATGAACCCCACACTCTCACACTGTATCAGAGACCGACAGGTACAGAATGAAAACCACACTCTCACATTGTAGCAGAGACTGACAGATACAGAATGAATTTCAGACTCTCACACTGTAGCAGAGACCGAGAGATACAGAATGAAACCCACACTCTCACACTGTAACAGAGACTGACAGGTACAGAATGAAACCCACAATCCACACTGTAACAGAGACTGATAGATACAGAATGAAACCGACACTCCAGAATGAAATGCACAGTCTCACACTTTACGAGAGGGAGAAAAGTCTGTTTGTGTATGTGTGTGCGTGAGATAGCGAGTGTATCTGTGTATGAGTGTGTGTTTGTGTGTGTGAGAGACAGAGAGAGAGAGAGAGAGAGAGAGAGAGAGAGAGAGAGAGAGAGAGAGAGAGAGAGAGAGAGAGAGAGAGAGAGAGAGAATCACTCTATATGTGCAATTGTGTGTGAGTGCGTGTGTGAGACAGTATAGAATGGAATCTATACATGGCAGAAAGTATTTTGTCAAATCATGCCGGTATTCACACCAGAGACAAGGGTGTTGATGTTTATGCTCGTAACCCACAGAGCAGTGAGTGACAGCATCATCAGCCCATTATATTCCTGCAGCTGATTGAATGCCACAGTATTTCAGTATTTCATCAAACTATTCCTCAGGTGCATCCAACAGCGGCTTTGTCCGTCACTTTACCATTTCAAACTCCACAGCGCGAATAACAAATAAGAAGTGTTATACATATACATTATAAGATATATAAGAGTTACACACAAAAATACCTACGCATGCACATTAGACACACAGAATAAAAACGCACACAAACATACCTATACACACACACAGACACACACACAGACGCGCTCACACACACACACACACACAAACACACATACACACACACACACACATACAGTGAGACAATAATATCAGTTATCAAGAGCTGTTCATACATATAAATAGTAAAAGGGGGCGAATTGATTTTGTACCGCTGGAAGATGATGCTGCCGATCGAGCAAAGAAATAGCGGCCGAACGTAATAAGTATTTTCTGTCATTCTTCATTGTATAAGACAATAAGACATAGGAGCAGAATTAGTCCATTCAGCCCATCAAGTCTGCTCCATCGTTCTATCATGGATGATGCCAGTTCTCACTCAACCCCATGCACCTGCCTCCTCGGCATAAGCTGTAATTCCCTGACTGATCAGCAACTTCCTTAAGTGTACCCACGGACGTGGCCCTCACCGCTGTCTGTGCCAGAGAATTCCACAGATGCACTCCTCTCTGACTAAATAAAATTCTCTTTTACTACGCTGAAATGTCGCTCCTCATTGTTGAGGCTGTGTCCTCTGTTATGCCTGCCCCTACTAAACGAAATGTCCAGTCCTCATCCACACTATCTGGACTTTCCCAAATTCAGTGGGTTTCAGTGAGATTTGCCACCCCACCATCCGCATTAATTAAACTTAGGTCAGTGCAGGAGTACAGGCCCAAGGCTGGCAAACGCTCCTCATATCTTAACCCCTTTATTCCCGGAATCATCTTCTTGAACATCCTCTGTACTCTCCAATGACAGCACAAGTTTTCCGAGATATGTGTCCCAAATGCTCTAAGTGCGGACTAATAGGGTCTTATAGACTACCGGGATTATCTCTTTGCTTATATCTTCCACTTCACTCTGAATAACTGCCAGCATTACATTTGCCTTCTTTACACAGCTTCTCCTGTAACTTAACCTTCTGTGAGTCTTGCCCGAGGACTAATTTTTTTCTTCCGTACTTCTGTTGTTTGAAACTTCTCCTCAATCAGATAATAGTTCACTATTGTTCCTTTTGCCAAAAATCACCATCGTACATTTCCCAATATTGTATTCCATCCGCCACATTTTTGATCATTCTTCAAATTTGCCTGTGTCCTGCTGCAATCACATTGCGTCCTCAGCCCTACCAACGGCTCCACCTATCTTTCACAAATCTGTCCCATAGCCCGAACTTTGGACGGGGTCCACGTTCGGATTAGCTGGGTTGTGTCAATCATGATTTTTCAACAGTGCAAACCAGGATCTAATTCTGACTTCGCTTGTTGTTTGTTTCTCCGATTCGTCTAACCACACAAGTTACTGGTAAAAGGAATCACGTATCTAGTATATCTACTTTCCAAGCAGACCTGATCATCTGGGGAGACTGTTGGCATCGGAGGATCTCCCAAGAATTTATTTACTCATTCAATCTTTTGGTTTTTAATGAGAATCCTGCCGGACAGATCTTCTGGAATTTTTTAAGAAGTTACATGCAGGTTATTTTCAGGAGAATCGTTGTACGTGTGTATTTGGATTTTCAGAAGGCCTGTGAGAAGTTGCCGCTCATGAGGCTGCTTAACTAGTTAATATTCAATGGCATAAGACCATGAGACCATAATTGTCGGAGTGGAATTAAATCATTTGTTACATCGAGTGTGCTTCGCCATTCCATCAGGGCTGATCCAATTTTCCTTTCAGCTCCAGTCTTCTGTCTTCCACCTACACCCACTCATGTCCTGCACAATCAGGAATCTGTCACACTGTGCATTAAATATACAGGAACACTTGGACTCCGCAGGTGACTGTGGTAAGGAACTCCACTGATTCATCACTCTCTGGCTGAAGGAATGCTTCCTCAATTCCGTTTTAAATGGATTGCTTTCCGTAAAATCCTCTCCACACTCACTCTATCAAGGCCTTTCACTATTCGATAGCTTTCAATGAGCCCACTCCTATTTTTTCTGAATTCCAGTGAATACAGTCCCAAAGCGATCAAACATGTTTCGGATGGCACGCCATCCAATCCTGGAATCACTTTCGTGAAACTGATTTGAACCATCTCCAGTCAAACACATCTTAGATAAGGGGCCCAAAACTGCTCATAACCCTCCAGCTGAGGCCCCACCAGTTCTCTATAAAGTGAGCGCATTATCTTCTTTCTTTTATATTTTGGTTCTCTGGAAATCCACGTTGACATTATACGCCTTCTTCACCGGAGACTCAACCTGCAATTTCCCCTTTATGAACTGTCACATAGGAGTTCCCGGGTCCCTTTCCCCCTGAGTTTCTGTTTGTATTTTCCCTCCGTTTAGAAAAGAATCAATGCTTTCCTCTCTTCTACCAATGTGCACAACCAGAGAATTTAATACCTTCCATCTGCCATTTCCTTACCCATTCTCCTAATCTATGTCGGTGCTTCTGTAGCCTCTCTACTTACACAATGCTCCCTGCCTATCCACCTCTCTTCATATCGCCTGCAAACATTGCAAATAAAACCGATAAATTCCATCATTGAAATCAGCTTTGGCATAGAACGTAAGATGAATCGATCCCAACATGGATTCCCGTGGAACCCCACTCTTCACCGGCAATCATCGTCTCGATTATTTGACACTGTTCACAGGTTTATGGAAACGTAGTCGTTGTGTACGTTCACGTGCTGATTTAGCACAGACAATAAAAGCACTTATCAATAAATACAAACTCCTTCTGTACCTAACTGATCATTATTGCTGATGGGTAATCCTTGTAACACATTCTCTCAATCGTCACAGATACATCTGACATCATCCGAAAGTCAGGACATAGCAGCATTCAACAATGAGGCCTACACAGCAATATTGATGTCAGTCTCCCGAACGCTCTGATAGTTTACACGAATAGAGTGGCTGGAAAGTTCACACGGAATGAGAAGTAGGTGTGTGTGGTTTACTCGTGCCTCAGGATTTAGCAGCCGGAGCTGAGAGCAAAAGGAAAAGCAAATAATACCATTGATCATAATTTACCTGTTTAAAATCAGGATATAAAATTGTAGCATCGTGCATCCCACAGCTATTCGACACTCACTGAGATAATCACAATATAATCACAGAAGAGCAGAAGGTATGCCATGAGGGTGTGAAAATATGTAAAGATAACTGATAATAGATTCTGTAATTCTAAATCAAGCAGGAATGAATATCTGAAAGCTTTCATGTGGTTATGTTGAGTACCAAAAGTTATTTAATTCTGCCCCACACTAGAGATCATGTCATTTGGAGTGGATAACCGCAGAACATTAAACACAATGAAAGGTGCAATACAGCGAGCAGAGCAGCAAGGTCCAATACTCCCGATGGATGGAACTGAAACAGATAAACACCTGGGATATCAAAATGCAAGCAAATTTGATCATTGGCGTGATAAATGGAAATATACCACTTCAGGGCTCAAGAAAATGCGCCAGAAAGAGCTCAATAGTGAAAATATTACAAAGGCAACACACAGCTTTGCTGCAAATACATTATATTTGTTTGTCAAAACCTATCTGGAAAACTGATAAAGAAATACAACAACTGAAATGAAAATTTTAGAAAACACTACGTACACTTGTGCGCACTTACCTCGTACAGAGGCGGAAGGGGAATAACAGACATAGTAGTAAGTTTACACACTACCCAGATGAAACATAGAAAGATAACTTTTCATCAAGGAAGACAAACTTTAGTAATCAACGCGAACTTGTGGAATTCTGATATGGAGACCACAGCATTAAACTTAAATGAAAGTACAATATAGGAAAAATAATAAAATTGTCACTTCAGACCAGAAAGTTATCCGATGGAATAACATGACCTTCCACGGGGGTCATCCCGACGATCTGAACAGTCGATGTCGACAAGGAAACGTTGAAGGTTTGGCTCAGAGTTGGAGTCCTTTTCCCAGGAACGGTGCAACTCAAAGTGGTGAACTCTGAACCAATATAAAATACAGAAGAACAACAAATTCAAGCCGACAATGTCACGAGAAAGCAGAAACAATCGACCGCAGCACAGGATCCTGCAGCAGATTAGCTCACTTTGATTACTGATACAGGTAAAATCAGGTGGCAAGTGTCATTCACCAAGTTCTTGCTTTAAAATGCTAACCCATAAAAGGCTGTAACATTACTATAGATAGTACCTGATCCAGTTTTCAGAGTCGGAGTCCTACAATTACATTAAGGCCGGTTCATTATTACAAATAGGGCCAATACATGACGCCCGTCCGTCAATCACCCCTCATACCTCATCGTCAGCACGAACACCCCGGTTCCCACCCTCGCCAAATTAGTTTAAACCCTCCCGAACCGGTCGAGCATACATTGTCTAGTATACATTGTCCCAATAGTAATATTCACAGCTAGTCTCATCCCAAACACACTATACAGTATTTTGAAACAGTTAGGCCTTCACAGCAATATTTATGTAAGTCTCCAGAAAGCCGCAATAATAAACAGCTCTTGACTGCTCCTAAAACTCCCCGCAATTAAGAAAATAAGTGCCCTCGGCTGTGGACATGCCGCAAGTTTGACCAGCTTGAGCTGAGAAAAAAAAAACTTAAATAGTCATCAGAATGAAAAGCTTCATTATGCGTGTTGTAGACGGGGTTGGTAATGCTGATTAACTCCCACTACACAAAACATCTCTCAATGGCGTGTTTCCCACACAACCTCTGGGTTGTCTACCCCGTCTGAACAAGCCCAGCTCCTGACCTTCACATGAGGTTTAACTACTAAGCCCGGCGGAACCATTTCTATTGACAGGATGAGGAGCAGAGGCGGCTCACCATGGCTTCGGACGGATGGGGCTTGTCAGCCGGGGTTGGCACTCATCACGTGATGGAAAATTCTGTTCTCAAACCTACGACAATACCCAGTCCTGGGGAAAGCCGCGGTAGCAAACTACGAGGAAAAGTCCGGAGCAACAGCTGCGTGGCGACAACGTGCTCTGCGTGTCCTGTTGCAATGGCTTTGCATATTGTCTTGTGTAGCAGGGAGACAACTCGGTCGCATCGTCCATGGTCAACACTGGCCAACGGAGAGAGTCATTAATAGTGAAAAACAGTAAACAAACAAATAAATAAATAAATAGATAGATAGATAAATAAATAAATAAATAAATAAATAAATAAATAAATAAATAAATAAATAAATAAATAAATAAATAAATAAATAAATAAATAAATAAATAAATAAATAAATAGATAAATAGATACACGTCGATAAGAAGTCAGATAGACAGGGAAGTAGATAATTTGATAGATGAATACATCACATCAATATTAGGAGAACATGACTTTCAGAGTCATTGAAAGTGTGTCCATGGTTGTGGAATCTGTTCAGTTTTGCGGTGAGTGAAGTAATCCGCGTTGTTTCAGGTGCCTGATGATAGGAGTGAAGAACTGTTCCTAAACCTGGTCTTGCGTCTCTATCCGAGGGCAGCCGGGATAAAACAGAATCATCTGGAAGGTGGACGCTCTTGTTTATGCTTTCCACTTCCTTGTGACGTCACACGTTGTAGATGTGTCGCTAGTTTCTTGCGATTTCACCTGTCGGGTGTGTGGGGCTTTTCCTGTGATGGGATGGGATGCATCCATTGGTGTTCCCATACCGGGCCGCCATGCAAATGGATCAAAACTGCACTCAGAGCTGAGATTTATAGCGCAGTCCAAGCCCAGATTAGCAAACCAAAGGCAAACGGCTCATTAGTCTATAACTCAAAATCAAATATTTCAACAAGCTTGCATTCTCACAATCTGCCGGCGTGTTGGTTCCACCGCATTTGGGTCTGCCGAGGTCTGTCACGGGTCAGGTGCCTGAGAACTGGATGGCTGCTAATGTATTCGGTTCTTTAAGAAAGATTCTGGGACTCAGTCCTTGAACACGACGTCAGAAGTGGGTACCTTATTAGCAGATATTCTACGGGATCGAATATGTAAATATATGGTTAGACTGGGCCTTCTTAGGTCTGTGCGTGTTCGGTTGTGCCTCACCAATCTTATAAAGTTTTTCGCGGAGGTGACCAGGAAAGCTGATGAAGGAATCGCAGTGGCTCATGTCCGCCTGGGCTTTAGAAAAGCTTTTGTCAATGTCGGGCCTGAGAGGTTGGTCCGGCTGTTCCGTCTTCTGGCACTGTGAATGCGGTAGTAAATTGGATGCAACATTGGCTTACAGCAGGGGTTCCCTTCCTTGTATCCACGGACCCCTCGGTTAATCGTTGGGCATGCAATAAAAATATTGGAAACCCTGTCCTAGAGGCAGATTCCAGAGGGTGGTAGTAGGTAGTGGCCTCTCTAACTGGAGGCCTGTACATACTGGTGTACCGCAGGGGTTGCACTGGGCCCATTGTTGTGTGTTATATAGATCGACGGTCTGACTGACAGTCTGATAAATTCACTCTGCAGATTTGCGAATGATCCCAATATTGGATGAGTGGTAGAGAGCGAGAGTGGCTGATGGTCTTGAATACAGGTAAGAGTGTGGAGTATCACTTTGGGAGGACAAACCGTGATAGGACTTATACTGTAAAAGGGGGGAGTCATTGAGTACTGCGGTATTACAGAGGGACCTGGGAAGACTGATCCATAATCCCTTGAAGGTGGCGTCGCAGACAGATAGGTTTCTAAAGAGAACTACAGGCACATCGGCCTTCAGACATCGAGGCAAAGAGTACAAGGGCTGAGATGTTATGCTGAAGTTGTATAAGACGTTAATAATGCCTACTATCGGGTATTGTATGTGTTCTGGTCACCAACCTGCATGAACAATATAAATAATCTTGACGGAGTACATAGAAAAATTAGAAGGGACATGAGGAGGGGAGTTGGAGGGAAGGATTGAGTAGGTTAGGAATAGGTTCGCATTCCCCCAAGCGTCGGAGTGAGAGGGAAGGTTTTTAAGAGATGTTCCAGTTGATGAACGGTATAGATAGTGTAAATACAAGCAGGTATTTTCCACTGAGGTTTGACTAGTGTAGTGAGCTACGGGTGAAAGGTGAAATATATCCGGGCAATATGCGGCGGAACATCTTCTTGAGGCAGCGAAAGTGTGGAACGGGCTTCCAACGGAAATGGCGGTTGCGGGATCGATTTGAACATTGAAGAGGAGAGTGGCTCCGACACGAATGGGAGGGTTATGGACGACATGGTCCAGGTGCAATGTCCACGGGACTAGGGGGAGGATCAGTTCGGCGCTGGATGATGAACAGAAGAGCCTGTTTCAGTGCCGTACTGCTCGATGACTTTGTGACCAAATGCCACTGCGGGATGTTCCCCAGCGGGGTAAGGGTACTCCCGTCAGGCTGGGTGTGGCGAGGCATCAATATGGGACCACTGACCATTTCTCTCATAGTCTGCTGTAGGCTGAAATAATTACCCCACTTTTGTGCAATTGTCGTCCATAAGGCCATGACCATAAGACAAAGGAGCAGAAGTCGGAGTTCGGCCCATCGAGTCTGCTCCGCCATTTCATCATGAGCTGATCCAATTTCCCCTTTAGTCCCATTCCCAGGCCTTCTAACCATCTTTGATGCCCTGACTACTCAGATACCTATCAATCTCTGCCTTAAATACACCCAATGACTTGGCCTCCACTCCCGCCCGTGGCAACAAATTGCATGGATTCACCACCCTCTGGTTAAAAAAATAAATCTTCGCATCTCTGTTCTGAATGGGCGCCCTTCAATCCTCAAGTCATGTCCTCTCGTACTGGACTCCCCCACCATGGGAAACAACTTTGCCACATCCACCCTGTCCATGCCTTTCAACATTCGAAATGATTCTGTGAGGTCCCCCCTCGTTCTTCTGTACTCCAAGGAGTGAAGTCCAAGAGCGGTCAAACATTTCTCATGTGTTAACCCTTTAATTCCCGGAATCATTCCAGTGAATCTTCTCTGAACCCTCTCCAACGTCAGCACATCCTGTCATAAGTATGGAGCCCAAAACAACACGCAGTATTCCAAGTGAGGTCTTACCAGTGCCTTATAGAGCCTCAACATCACATCCCTGCTCCTTTACTCTATCCCTCCAGAAATGAATGCCAACATTGCATTCGCCTTCTTCACTGACGACTCCACCAGGAAGTTAACCTTAAGGGTATCCTGCATGAGGACTCCCAAGTCCCATTGCATCTCAGAACTTTGAATTCTCTCCCCATTCAAATAGTTGACTGCCCGTTTATTTCTTCTACTAAAGTGCATGCACGTACACTTTCCGACATTGTAACTCATTTGCCACTTCTTTGCCCATTCCCCCAATCTATCCAAGTCTCTCTGCAGACTCTGTTTCCTCAGCACTACCGGCCCCTCTACCTAACTTTATGTCATCAAAGTCAGTCAGTTCAGCAAGGATTTGGCAAAACAGCATATTATATTCCAAAAAGCAACTTGGAATTATCTTTTGTATTTGGCCTTGAGTAAGCTCAGAAACTCCGGTGACTGAGTCTATGAGCGACCGGCACAATGGTGGAGGAACGTATCATGTAGGCAGCATCAGGAGAGGAATATGGACAGTTCACTTTCGGATCAAGACACTTTATCTCGACTCTTCATAGAATCCATGGGTCTACAGATCTCCGAGGAGGGAATCACTGCACACAATTAACCATTTTATTCTCATGCACATAGAAAGGGCTTCGACAATTAGTGACAGAATCCTCCCTGATTTACCATCAATCCGCTTTCCCCGGCACTCAGATAGTTGCGCGGCTCTAATCTGAAGCCCGTGCACGCCCGGAAGCTCAGTTACTGATGCTGGTTCATAATGCGGCTTTCTTTCCAATGCGTCTCTCCTTGGACCGTCACTCTGTTCCTGATGTGCTGTAGTGGAAGTGAAGCAATTGGGCTGTTGTAAATGATGTTTTATGAAATGCCAAAGAGCCCCCGGCCCCCTGCCTCTCCATGTTTCTCTATCTAAACACGAGAACAGCGTGCTTCAGGAATAGCTCGGTTTAATTATCCCGATGCTTTACTGTGTCCGTGTATTCATGCCCCATTACGCAGTTCATCTCTGTTTAGCAGTTTAAACACACTTTTTTCCCGAATCAATTTATTTCTGAAGTTCGAAAATCATCTAGTAACTCTGTAACATATTTAATATCGTCACTGCTACTGAATTGCATTAAAACCGATGTTGACACAATATTTTCTGTTTTTCTCTGTCTGGTACAGCAGCGGACAACGTCTGTAATGCTGGGGTCATTAGTTTGCATTTCGCGCCGCATATTTGCCGAAATTTGTGTTTGCGACTGACTCCGGTGACAGTGCAAACAGTGAGAGTTTGCGCCAGAAATTATTCATGCAAATATCCAGTAAAATTAAATCCCCGCAAGCAAAGTGACAGTGAATCACATGAAAGGTGTGTCATCACGGGGAAGGAACAAGACAGAGACTCCACTCGCAATGTGAGAGTGGAATCAGCGCTCATGAGGTGGACTCACCCACAGGATTACAGACTACTGTCGTCACCAGCAATGCGAGATAATGTCCTGTCATTACACGGAGTAGTTTGACAACATCGCAGCTGGTGTTGCGATCCCAGCATCGGCCGTCTCTTAAGGCTTCATGACAGGTGTTGCGTTCAGTTCAATGAAATAAGGCTTGTTATTTCCCCACTGGCATTACGGTTCGTTTGAGCAGAGATATTTTTGCTAACCAGCGGTAATTAGCACCAGTCACTGTGCAAGTTGTTTTCATTATTAGTGACCGATTTTTCTACAAAAGTACGTCATTCTGAGCTTCAGCTACATTGAAGACAGAAACATCCAGACGCGGTGGACTCTCAACAGCGTGTGAAATGTGAAGAGTTTTACCAAGTAGGCGCGAAAGAAATTTATTTGAGTTTATTTACTGGCTATTTGCAACTTTTATGAAATTTAGAAATTGGGAACACTCCGAACAGAACTTTAAATACTAACAGTCCTGGATTAACAATGCTCCAAGAAAGGGCTATTTGTTACGCAGTGATTTTAATTGTCGGCATCCCAGGTAAGTGCCTTTCGATTACTTATACGGAAGCAGAGACCTCCTGCCGCTCTCAGCTACAGCTGATGTGATTTTAATCGGTGTTTATTAAAAATCTCAAATATGCAGTCTCGTTCCTCTCAGTCTCCTGCGCCCTGTTAATATCTTAACCTGGGTCATGCAGACTTGTCACTGGAACTGCCTGCACTCTTCTCATTTGTGACGTGAGACCTCGAACTGTACAGACACAACACAAAAAACCCATGTCCAGCAAAACCTCCCGTCATTAGCGGAACTCATTTCTTCCAACCGTGTCACGTGAGCAATAGATTAACGTTTAAAATGGCAGTAAATAGCTTTGATTTCAACTTGTGAAATTCTGTTCCCTTTTCTGCTTCAGGTTCACGGGAAGTGAGCATCAAAGGCAATTCTGATATTATTACCGTCTCTCTAATTTTCCCTATCAAAGGTTTGACGTACCAATCCGCAGAATTCTTGTGTCTACAACCACATAAGATCCAGATGAAGGCCAATATTCTCCATCCCTAAAGGACATTTGTGAAACAAATGAGGCTTTACAGCAACTCAGTAGTGTCGTGTGCTTCGTCTCCGAGGCCGGCTTGTTAGGGAAGGGTGAAAAGACTCGTCTAAAGACAGTGATTCCAATGGCGGGGCCGTGCGGTGGGATTCCATTTCACCATAAACGATGCGCCGCCACGGCTGTGATCCAGAGACTCTTGTCGCTCCTCAAACACTCCCGCACGCATCTTCCAGCGACTGCGCGCCCAAGTGCAAATTTACCAATTTCCTTCAAAAATTTCTCTTCCATCTTTCTGAAAGGTTCCCCTTCTATTTTTCTCTTCCCAGTACTGTTCAATTATAGGACGTTCCATGTTCTACTTTTTGAAAATTCCCAAGTGTTTCCCGTCTCCACATTCGGATCTATGTTTCTCGGTGTCAGCGCTGTTCCTTCTCAGATGCGCGGGTTCACAGCTGCGCCAGAACTGAATGGGTCACTCCGTAAATATTTTTTTTGGAAATCTTTGTTAATACGATTATGAAATACTCTGAAAATAACAGTACTACCGACCATAATCCATAAATGTGCTAAATACAAAATGTACCACATTTACATTGGAATGGTTTAGAGCTTCAACCTATTTGCGTTGTCATTATTTCAGGTTACAACACTGTCAAAAATGGTCACAATAAAGACAGAAACCACCAACGCCGTTCAGTCAGAACATTTCAGTTTGGCGTACTCCCTGTCAGAGGTGACTACCTGACAGCGTTTACATGAGTTGTGTGTTACGTTTTGTCATTGTTCGACATGCATATTACAATTTTTTAAAAAACATTACAAGTGCCGAGCACTTTTAAGACCGGGTAACAATGTTCTGCTCAGAGCAATGGTTTGTCCCCGAAGCAGTAAAATAAAACAGAGGGAAGGTTGCTGGGCAGCAAGCTCCTGGTTTCAGAATCTGACCTTGCAATCGAATAGTAACTCAGACTTTCGGAAAGAAGCGTAGATGCGCACTTCAATTACACTCCCCCTCTCCTTGGAGATACCGCGCTTGGAGTTCTGTGAATAGTCTTGGTCGCCCTGTTAAAGGAAAGGCAGAAGTCCGGTGAAAAGAGTGCAGACAGTATTTACAAAGATGCTGCAGGGACAATGTGGCCTGAGTTACAGGGAGAGATTCGGCAGAGCGGCATTTTATTCTTTAAGGCAGGTGATTGGCGGATGGCTTAATAGAGGTGTTTTAAGCCATGGTAATGTATAGATACTGCTGTTCATCGTGTGGTTGGGTGATCGTGAACAAAAGGGGGTATATTTAAGATCAGAGGGCAGAAATGTAGTATGATTCCGAGCGACGTTTTCTCACACAGAAGTTGCTCTGTGTATTGAACAGCCTGACAAAGGAAATAGACGATACAGAGTCATTAACATTATTTAAAGTACACCTGGGCAGTCTGCCAAATTTGAAAGCCTTAGAGAGATGTGATCCAAACGCAAACAAACTGACCCAGACCAGCTCAGATGGACATGTCGGTGGGCATGGAGATATTGGACTGAAGGGAGCGTTTCTGTGATCTATCATTCATCGCTGCTTCATCCGTGGACGTGAGGCGATTAATGTGAGCATGCTCTGCTGTAAACCGCTTTATGATGCGGTCAGGTGTTGAAACTAATCACATGTAGATGGGTATTTATTACTTCCTCTGATAATGTCCAGCAGTGATGAACGATGGATTTTATTTCAAGTGAACAAATAATGGCTGTATTCCTATACAAATTGCGTTTGGTTTTCTTTTTTCTTATTTTTGACTTTTTTGTCACAATGCAGTTAACCTTGTGGCAATCATCATTCTCAGCCGGGGAAACTGTGGTCTCTCTAAATGTGTCACGCGGTACCTGGTGGCGATGGCTGCGGCGGATCTAATGGTGGTGATTATCGAAGTCCTGTTCTACCAGATGGGTCGAGCATACGGATTTGATTACGGAGTCCTGGACAACGCTCCGTTCTGCCTTGTCCACTACGTCCTGTGTCACGTGGCCGTTGACTGTTCCGTGTGGTTTACTGTCGCTTTCACTTTCGATCGCTTTGTGGCCATTTGCTCCGCTAAATTTAAAACAAAATACTGCACCCCCAGAATTGCGGGTTTGGTGATAGGCGAGGTATCTATCGGTGTCTGTTTAAAGAACATTCCATTTTATTTCATATACATGGAAGGAGCAGCCTTGTTGGTGAGGGGTGATTGGGTCTGTTTCAGTAGGCCCGTATTTCTTATCTCGCCATCGTTTGAGGGGTTTTATTGGGTGGACCGTCTGTTGAATCCGCTACTTCCTTTCTTCCTCACTTTGACCCTCAATGCTCTGACCGTCAGTCAGATACTGGCGGCGAGCAGAGTCCGCAGGGGACTGAAGGGACGGGGAAATTGCGGGAAACAGCGAGATCCGGAGATGGAGAGTCGGAGACAATCCATCATTCTGCTCTTCAGCCTGTCGGCGAGTTTCCTTCTCTGTTGGGCGACAACCACTCTGGTCTTCATTCTCATGCGATGCCTCTACACAGACCTGGAAACGTCCATTCGGCTTTTTCAGGCACGGTTTGTGGGTACTTTGATTCAGAATTTCAGCAGCTGCACGAATACATTTATCTACGGAGTGACCCAGACCAGATTCAGAGAGCAGGTGAAAACTCTTCTTCTCTCCCCGGCTAATTTAGTTTTGAAATGTTTCAGAAGCCTGTACCGCTCACATGAATGAATTAAATAATTTATCAATTTCGATAAATAATCAGACCTGCTCTACAAGCGTATTAATGAATTGAACTCCCTGAAAACGCTACTTCTCACAGCAGTTTTGTCTGTCCGTTATTTCAGAAGAAAACCACTTATATTTCTATTATCAATTAGATAGCTCGGGTTATGAGATAGCTCTTCTTTAAAATATATATTAACTTGCACATTAAATCACCCCAATATCTGGGATTGCAAATACACAGAAGTGCCCATTATCTAAACTTTTGGAGTGACATGGACGAGTCTGCCAGTCCCTACATCCATTTGCTTTCTCTCGTGTTTGGAGATTTTCCTTCTGTTAAACTCCTTCTTTGCCGATTATATTAGCATGTTACAGGTGAGACTTACTGTCTCTCTTTTTTCCTGTCTGTTTCAGTTTCTAGTATATAGTTTCTAGTATCTAGTTATCTAGTTAACTAGTTATCCAGTTATCTAGGTATCTAGTTTCAGCAAACGTCGAAGACCCAGTGTACGGATCAGATATGATTTTGCCTCGGCCCTACTCGTCGATGATTTGACACCACGTCGGTACACATTTCGTATTGGCCTGACGGTATTTTCATACAATAAATACAAGTTGACCGAGCTTTAGCAGGTTTGCAGCTCTGACTCTTTACAGTAATGATGTCCAACATCAGAATATTAGAAGCAAGATAAAGGACTTTACGTTTCATACATTCCACATATATCTTCACCATTCCTACATTGTGTTCGAGCCATTATTATGGCGGTCACTCCATGTAATCCCCATGTTGCTGGTGTCACGGCATGATAATGCAAAAGTTTGCGAAATGCTTCATAGCGCCATTGACTTCCTGTTTCGTACTTTCTGGCTGTTCATTTATTTTCGCGGAATGCTGTGCGGTGATGGCACTGAACTGTGAGCCGTTTGCTGCGTCCGGTGTGGCAAGGTGCCGGGTTGTAAGCAATCACAGTGAATTGATATCTCCGGGTATCAGCAGAACGAGCGGGGATTTAATTGAAACCTTTGGAGTGCTGCAATGCCCTGACAGAGTAGGTATGGAGAGGAGTTTTCCAACAGTGGGGAGCCTGCGACCGGTCCTCACGGCTTCAGATTGAGGGACCTTCATTTGGAACACAGATGAGGATTTAATGTTTCATTTCGCCAGGGGGCGGAATTCATTGGCACAGCCGGCTCTCCAGGTCATGCCATTAGGCACACTTAAGCCGGAGATTTGTAGCTTCTTGGTTAATCAGAGCGTCAAATGTTTTCGGGAGAAGGCAGGAGAATAGGTTTGAAAAGGATAATAAATCACTCATAATGGATTAGCCGAGTGGAATAGATTAACCGAATGGCTCAATTCTTATTCGAGGGTTTCAATGGTCTGTTCTGTTTCAACGACACACCACATGTTTGTTACGTCCTCCACACCTGTTCTGGAGTTTAAACTGTAACTCCAAAATCAAAACAGGTGATTTCTATCTGAAGTTACTGCGGGACTGAAGATATAATTAATAATTCTCCATATTTTTACCAAGAGTCTGTTGAGATGTTATTAAGTATCCCTGTGTGATTCGGTGTGACGTGAGCTTCATCATGCATTTTTTAGAGCTCCATGCCTCGCTGTCGATAACTAGATCGCCATAACGAGTTGATGCCGCGCATTCACAGGAACTGCGGCTCCACGGAAACAAAGTCAAACCACAAGATGTCGCTGTTACTCCGGACTGGTGAAAGACTTACACTGAACATCCTCAGATGTCAGTAGCAAGAGAATTTTGTTTTTCATAAACATGAACGAGGAGCGGAAAAACTTTGGGGGATCATAACCGTGAGATGGGGGAAGGTTAAAAGAATGTCGGAAAATATGACAGATTAAATTAAATGCTGAAGATTGTGACTCCCCATAATAAAACACGACTCGTGCACAACACTCCTGCGCTGACTCCGCGTGTCTCCGAGTAGCTACTGGGGCCGACTTTCGGCATCTCTTAGCGTCCACAGACACCACAGCTCCGCCTTTAGCCTCTTCCTGTCACCCAGCGGCTTCCGTACGAGCTGTACCTATTGACCCCCATCTCTACACCACTGACCATTCCCCCTCACCACGCTGTCTCATTAAACGCATCCTTTTTCCACCAGTTCCTAATGACCACACGTCTCCTCAACAACCACTCCTCCTGAACCCAAACCTCCCACACGAAAACCCACTGTCAATTCCATCAGCACAGGCGCTTCGCATTGAAACCCCCACACGTTTTACACACACTGCAAGACCAGACACCGCCTTCCTGAGCCCTCCTTCTGAACCCGCCCTTTCGCGATCGACACATGGAAATGACTCTGATCCTTCCCATCAGCTTTTCCCAGTGGTCTCACCACATCCCAACAGGATGCACCCCTGTGGCCGCACCGCCCTATTAATCTCTGACTCCGCAGTCTCTCAACAGTCCCTGCATTGACCAACTCCAACAGCAAGATCTCCACTAACCGCGCACACACATTCCGATCGATTTCCCTTTAATCCTCACGCGGGACAACCAGTTTCTCTTACTCCAACTCAACAACAGACTCCACGGGCTCCACCGCCTTCAGCAGCATCCACGGCCTCCACCTCAACACCAGACTCCACGGCTTCCACCGCCGTCAGCAGCATCCACGGCCTTCACCACACCAGTCACCACGGACTCCACCTCCCCACCAGTCACCACGGACGCCACCTCCCCACCAATCGCCACGGACTCCTCCACCCCACCAGTCACCACGGACTCCACCTCCCAACCAGTCACCACGGACTCCACCTCCCCACCAGTCACCACGGACTCCACCTCCCCACCAGTCACCACGGACTCCTCCACCCCACCAGTCACCACGGACTCCTCCACCCCACCAGTCACCACGGCCTCCTCCTCCCCACCAGTCACCACGGACTCCTCCACCCCACCAGTCACCACGGACTCCTCCACCCCACCAGTCACCACGGCCTCCTCCTCCCCACCAGTCACCACGGACTCCACCTCCCCACCAGTCACCAGGGACTCCACCTCCCCACCAGTCACCACGATCTGCACCTCCCCACCAGTCACCACGGACTCCACCTCCCCACCTGTCACCACGGACTCCACCTCCCCACCAGTCACCACGATCTGCACCTCCCCACCAGTCACCACGGACTCCACCTCCCCACCTGTCACCACGGACTCCACCACCACACCAGTCACCACGGACTCCTCCACCCCACCAGTCACCACGGACTCCACCACCCCACCAGTCACCAGGGACTCCTCCACCCCACCAGTCACCACGGCCTCCTCCACCCCACCAGTCACCACGGACTCCACCTCCCCACCAGTCACCACGGACTCCACCACCCCACCAGTCACCACGGACTCCACCTCCCCACCAGTCACCACGGACTCCTCCTCCCCACCAGTCACCAGGGACTCCACCTCCCCACCAGTCACCACGGACTCCTCCACCCCACCAGTCACCACGGACTCCACCACCCCACCAGTCACCACGGACTCCACCTCCCCACCAGTCACCATGGACTCCACCTCCACACCAGTCACCACGGACTCCTCCTCCCCACCAGTCACCACGGACTCCACCTCCCCACCAGTCACCACGGACTCCACCTCCCCACCAGTCACCACGGCCTCCTCCACCCCACCAGTCACCACGGACTCCACCTCCCCACCAGTCACCACGGACTCCACCACCCCACCAGTCACCACGGACTCCACCTCCCCACCAGTCACCACGGACTCCACCACCCCACCAGTCACCACGGACTCCACCTCCCCACCAGTCACCACGGACTCCTCCTCCCCACCAGTCACCAGGGACTCCACCTCCCCACCAGTCACCACGGACTCCTCCACCCCACCAGTCACCACGGACTCCACCACCCCACCAGTCACCACGGACTCCACCTCCCCACCAGTCACCATGGACTCCACCTCCACACCAGTCACCACGGACTCCTCCTCCCCACCAGTCACCACGGACTCCACCTCCCCACCAGTCACCACGGACTCCACCTCCCCACCAGTCACCACGGCCTCCTCCACCCCACCAGTCTCCACGGACTCCTCCTCCCCACCAGTCACCACGGACTCCATCACTCCACCAGTCACCACGGACTCCACCTCCCCACCAGTCACCAGGGACTCCACCTCCCCACCAGTCACCACGGACTCCACCTCCCCACCAGTCACCACGGACTCCACCTCCCCACCAGTCACCACGGACTCCTCCACCCCACCAGTCACCACGGACTCCACCTCCCAACCAGTCACCACGGACTCCACCACCCCACCAGTCACCACGGACTCCACCTCCCCACCAGTCACCACGGACTCCACCTCCCCACCAGTCACCACGGACTCCTCCACCCCACCAGTCACCACGGACTCCACCTCCCAACCAGTCACCACGGACTCCACCACCCCACCAGTCACCACGGACTCCACCTCCCCACCAGTCACCACGGACTCCTCCACCTCACCAGTCACCACGGACTCCTCCACCCCACCAGTCACCACGGCCTCCTCCTCCCCACCAGTCACCACGGACTCCACCTCCCCACCAGTCTCAACGGACTCCTCCACCCCACCAGTCACCAGGGACTCCACCTCCCCACCAGTCACCACGATCTCCACCTCCCCACCAGTCACCACGGACTCCACCTCCCCACCTGTCACCACGGACTCCACCACCACACCAGTCACCACGGACTCCTCCACCCCACCAGTCACCACGGACTCCACCACCCCACCAGTCACCAGGGTCTCCTCCACCCCACCAGTCACCACGGCCTCCTCCACCCCACCAGTCACCACGGACTCCACCTCCCCACCAGTCACCACGGACTCCACAACCCCACCAGTCACCACGGACTCCACCTCCCCACCAGTCACCACGGACTCCTCCTCCCCACCAGTCACCAGGGACTCCACCTCCCCACCAGTCACCACGGACTCCTCCACCCCACCTGTCACCACGGACTCCACCTCCCCACCAGTCACCTCGGACTCCTCCTCCCCACCAGTCACCACGGACTCCTCCACCCCACCAGTAACCACGGCCTCCTCCACCCCACCAGTCACCACGGACTCCACCACTCCACCAGTCACCACGGACTCCACCTCCCAACCAGTCACCACGGACTCCACCTCCCCACCAGTCACCACGGACTCCACCTCCCAACCAGTCACCACGGACACCACCTCCCCACCAGTCACCACGGACTCCACCTCCCCACCAGTCACCACGGACTCCTACACCCCACCAGTCACCACGGACTCCACCACCCCACCAGTCACCACGGACTCCAGCAGCCCACCACTCACCACGGACTCCACCTCCCCACCAGTCACCACGGACTCCTCCTCCCCACCAGTCACCACGGACTCCACCTCCCCACCAGTCACCACGGACTCCACCTCCCCACCAGTGACCACGGACTCCACGTCCCCATCAGTCACCACGGACTCCACCGCTCCACCAGTCACCACGGACTCCACCACCCCACCATTCGCCACGGACTCCACCTCCCCACCAGTGACCACGGACTCCACGTCCGCATCAGTCACCACGGACTCCACCGCCCCACCAGTCACCACGGTCTCCACCACCCCACCATTCACCACGGACTCCTCCTCCCCACCAGTCACCACGGACTCCTCCACCCCACCAGTCACCACGGACTCCACCTCCCCACCAGTCACCACGGACTCCACAGCCCCACCAGTCACCAGGGACTCCTCCACCCCACCAGTCACCACGGACTCCACCACCCCACCAGTCACCACGGAATCCTCCACCACACCAGTCACCACGGCCTCCTCCACCCCACCAGTCACCACGGCCTACACCACCCCACCAGTAACCACGGCCTCCTCCACCCCACCAGTCACCACGGACTCCACCACTCCACCAGTTACCACGGACTCCACCTCCCAACCAGTCACCACGGACTCCACCTCCCCACCAGTCACCACGGACTCCACCTCCCAACCAGTCACCACGGACACCACCTCCCCACCAGTCACCACGGACTCCACCTCCCCACCAGTCACCACGGACTCCTACACCCCACCAGTCACCACGGACTCCACCACCCCACCAGTCACCACGGACTCCAGCAGCCCACCACTCACCACGGACTCCACCTCCCCACCAGTCACCACGGACTCCTCCTCCCCACCAGTCACCACGGACTCCACCTCCCCACCAGTCACCACGGACTCCACCTCCCCACCAGTGACCACGGACTCCACGTCCCCATCAGTCACCACGGACTCCACCGCTCCACCAGTCACCACGGACTCCACCACCCCACCATTCGCCACGGACTCCACCTCCCCACCAGTGACCACGGACTCCACGTCCGCATCAGTCACCACGGACTCCACCGCCCCACCAGTCACCACGGTCTCCACCACCCCACCATTCACCACGGACTCCTCCTCCCCACCAGTCACCACGGACTCCTCCACCCCACCAGTCACCACGGACTCCACCTCCCCACCAGTCACCACGGACTCCACAGCCCCACCAGTCACCAGGGACTCCTCCACCCCACCAGTCACCACGGACTCCACCACCCCACCAGTCACCACGGAATCCTCCACCACACCAGTCACCACGGCCTCCTCCACCCCACCAGTCACCACGGCCTACACCACCCCACCAGTCACCATGGACTCCACCACCCCACCAGTCACCACGGACTCCTCCACCCCACCAGTCACCACGGACTCCACCACCCCACCAGTCACCACTGACTCCTCCACCACACCAGTCACCACGGCCTCCTCCACCCCACCAGTCAACACGGCCTACACCACCCCACCAGTCACCATGGACTCCACCACCCCACCAGTCACCACGGACTCCTCCACCCCACCAGTCACCACGGACTCCACCTCCCCACCAGTCACTACGGCCTCCTCCACCCCACCAGTCACCAGGGACTCCACAGCCCCAACCAGTCACCAGGGACTCCACCGCCTTCAGCAGTATCCACGGACACCACCTCCTAAACAGTCATCACGGCCTCCAGCTCCTGCAACAACATCCACGGTCTCCACCTCCCAAACAGTCATCACGACCTGTAACTCAACTCCAGCTTCCACGGCCTCCACCTCTCACCCAGCCGCCACAGCCCTCACCTCCGCACGCTTCCTCTGACCGAGCTCATTAGCAACAGCTCCTCTGAGCCCTTTACCTCCGCACCAGAACACAGTCTCTGCACCGACCTCCGATTACCCACTGACCCCACTCCTTCCCGAAGTTCGCACTGACCCCACACCGCTCCATCAACCTCCCGGTAGATTATCTGACAGCATACTTTCTCCACAGTCCAAAGAAGAGCAGATCCGCCCAGCTGTTCCCACTGACCCGATGTCGCGCCACGCCCCCAATGACCAAAAACTCAACACATCCCAATGACCGCACACCGCGTTCACGTTCCGATTAACACCACAACTCCCGCACCAGTCCCCAGTGACGCCGGACACTGCAGTGTCCCGGATGGGTCCACACAAACCCGGTTGTTTCTACTTACGGCCCAAGTCGGAATGTCCCGACACACCTACTCGTTCCCAGCGACGCCATCCTTCCTCCGCGTTACAAACCCTTCACCATTTCCCACTGCCCTCAAATACTTCCACATCCCCAGTGATCACAGCCCTCCCCAGCAGCCCCTACTCAATGTCAACCGCCCATATGACCCCAATGGACACAAATCCCAATACGTTGTTTTCCACTGACACCTCATTTTCCAATGACCACATACCGCCCACATTCTCGCTGACTCCACTCCTCCCCATCAGCTCACACTGCGGCTATTCCTACCCAGCAGACTCCACGGCTCCCAGGGATTTGGCACTGACCAACAGGCCTCTATTGAACACACAGCCAGCCCATATCTCAGCCGTCAGACCCAGAGGCCGTCGACACACACCCCCTCCCACACAAGCACCGCGAATGCATCTCCGCTCCCGCACTGGCCTGACCAGCAAAACAATATCCGTGTATCTGATCTTGATTCTACGGGCACATAACCGCACATCAGCCACTCCCACAGCACCCATCTGACTCCTCACGCTCCGCAGTCGTCCATTGCTCAACCACCACAGAACCCCACCACCCTCCAGAAACATCCACACAAACAGCAACCCAGAGCACAACCGCACCCCCAGTCATCTAACAGACCGCACACTGCTCCCACGGGATCCAGTATCTGTGAATCCTCGGGAGGATGCCTTTCGCCATTTGGACCTCCTGCTGCTTCGCGCGTCGTTCTGCAGTTTCCCGTGGGCAGGAAAAGTCAACGTTGATTGCATCAGCACAAGTGAAGTTTAGCAAAGCGTTAAGGGCGAGAATAGGCTGATACCGAATGGGGAAAGGAAAGAAAGAGGGAGGGCCATTCTTTGGAAAACCAGTCTCCCAGACCAGCACAGAAATAACCCAGAGAGCGCTATAGAAGGAGGTCACTTGCCCGATCCAATATAACATTGAGACTTTATAAAGCACTATTAGGGCTGCTCTTTGAGTGGTGTGAGCAGATTTGAGACTCTGCGGTGAGAAAGGATATTCTGAAACTAGAGAGTGCTCAGTCCTGGTTTACGAAAATGATTTCCGGATTTCACGGCTTGTCATATGAAGAGGGTTTGTCGTCTCTGGCCCGGAATTCACTGGAAAACAGAAAAACGAGGTGTGACGTCAAATATTGAATGGTGAAAGATAGATAGATAGATTGATTGATAGATAGATAGATAGATAGATAGATAGATAGATAGATAGATAGATAGATAGATAGATAGATACTTTATTGATCCCCAAGGGGAAATCTTGACAGAATAGATGTGGGATGGATAATTTTTTTATGGTCAGAGAGTCCAGGGCCAGAAGACGCTGCCTCCGAATAGATGAGCGTCCTTGCAGAACGGCAAACAGAACTGATTTCGTTAGCCACAGAGGGCTGAATCCCTGTAATTCCTCGCCACGGGCAACTGCAGAGTCCAAGTCTTTTTGTATATTTAAGACGGATAGTGATAGATTCTTCATTCTGCAGGTCATGGATAGAAAAAAAAACAAGACATTGGGGCTGAAAGGAAAATTGGATTAGCCATGATTAAATGGCGGAGCAGACTCGAGAGACCAACTTGACTAAGTCTGCTCCTATTCTTAATGTCCTTATGGCCTTAACTGCTTTGCGCTGATTATTATATGAGCCGTCTCGTTAACTTTGCTTCTTGTATCGTTTCGGTATTTACACATGAATCGCCCGTCATCTGTGTGTGCAGTTACATTTGAAGACATCTGGTGACCCCATCTCTACCACAGGAGCAGGCAGCGCCTTCTAATCACAACCACTTATTGTTTGTACAACACCGCGTGTGTAGCCCAGGTGGTATCCTGGTAAATCTGCTCTTCACCCCCTTTAACGTTTCCACTGTCTTCCTAAGCTCAACATCTCAAGTGTGGTCTAACCTGTGCGTTACAGATCTGCAACATTTTCTCAGCAGGTTTGAGTTCGATTCCAGTCAAATGAAGGCCAGCACGCCTTCCTAACATTGCTCTCAACTTGTTCATAGTTCAGAGCACATTTACCATCAAAGTCTGTGTACAGCAGACAGCCTTGAGGTTCGTCTTGTTGCAGGCGGCCACAAAGCAAAAACCCGCTTAAAGAAAACAAAAACACATATAATTCAGGACCAAGGAAAACCCCGAGGTATTCCACAAGTATGTGAAGAGCAGGAGGATAAGATGTGAGCGAATAGCACCCATCAAGTGTGAGAATGGAAAAGCGTTTATGGAACACTAGGAAATAACGGAGGTAGTTAAATAATAATTTGCTTCAGTATTCACTACGGAAAAGGATCTTGGCGATTGTAGGGATGACTTGCAGTGGACTGAAAAGCTTGAGAATGCGCCGGAGATTTTGGAAAGCATCCAGTTGGATAGGTTCCCGGGACCGGACGGGATGTACACCCAGGGAACTGTGGGAAGCGAGGGTGCAGATTGCTGAGCCTCTGGCAATGATCTTTGCATCATCAATGAGGACGGGAGAGGTTCCGGAGGATTGGAGGGTTGCGGATCTTGTTCTCCTATTCAAGAAAGTGAGTAGGGAGAGCCCAGGCGACTATAGGCGAGTGAGTCTAACTTCAGTGGTTGGTAGGTTGATGGAGAAGATCCTGAGAGGCAGAATTTATGAACATTTGTAGAGGCATAATATGATTCGGAGTAATCAGCGTTGCATTGTCAAAGGCAGTTCGTGCCTTACGAGCCTGTTTGAATTTTTGAGGATGTGACTAAGCATATTGATGACGGTAGAGCCACAGGTGTAGTGTATATGGATTTTAGCAAGGCATTTGATAAGGAACACCATGCAAGGCTTATCGAGAAAGTAAGTAGTCATGGGATTCAAGGGGCATTGCTTTGCGGATCCAGAACTGGCTTGCCCACAGAATGCAAAAAGTGATTGTAGACGGGTCATATTCTATATGGAAGCCGGTGACCAGTGGTGTGCCTCAGGGATCTGTTCTGGGACCCCTATTCTTAGTGGGTTTTTTTATAAATGACCTGGATGAGGATGTAGAGGGATAACTTAGGGAATTTGCTGATGACACAAAGGTTGGGGATATTGTGGATAGCGCGGTGGGCTGACAGAATTTACAACGGGACACTGATGGGATGCATTTTGGTTGGTCAAATATGATAGCAGGAGATAGTTTAAGAGATGCAGTGATCCCCTGCATCTGGACCCCAAGGTATCGAAAATAAGAATGATACAGGGGAGGCTGATCTAAATGACGTAAACATCGATGCCGCCCAGGGCTGAAGGGGAACTGGACAGAGTGTCTGTGTACACAGCGGGGATGTTTTATATCTGGTGGCACATAATGGGGCGGGGTGGGGTGGGTTTTCGGCCTGAGCGGAGACGCCAGTTTCTCAGTAATTCATCAGTCAGCCGCATGCTGCAATGTGGAGCACTGGATTATTTCAAATGTGAAACCTGAGCTTTCCTCACATTCCTACTCGCAAACTCTCTCAGTACCACACTGAACAAGGCTGTCACGGTATAATCAATAAAACATGGATGACCAATCTGAAGCTCACATAAGAAAATCAAAATGAATATTACATCATTTATGAGTGGGACATCACTGGGCAAACTCACACAGTTGTGCACATTGAGGGACGGATAAAAGAATCGGCAAACTCTTAAGAGAGAAGATACTCGGTGAAGGAAGCAATTTAGAATTGTTGAGGGAAATCTATTGATATACATGCTGCTGGAATATGAAACACTCTGGCTCTGTTTGTTTTATATCTAACAATTTATGAATTTACTTACGCACTTATATATTTACATTACAGCACTTATCTAAAGTGTTTATTTTCATTCAACATTGAAGAAGTTGCATTGCCAAGCCACAGACAATTAAAGACCAGGTGATGTTCTATTTGGCTGTATCTGTTTGAGTAAGAAATAGCATGCTGAATGAAGCCGGGGCGAATGGTCTGTTTGGCCCATGACTCTATTATCCTGAATGTACTGCTCCGACAACTGACATTATTCATTGACGAACTCTCTATCTCACAACTATAGCATAAATCAACCGTAGGATACTCTTGTACCAAAAATAGCTCGGGGAAGACGGCAACTATTTTGAGATCAGTTACCAGATTTGAGAATTAAGAGAAAAAATACACCCGCTTCAACTGAAACAGTGGCTTCCGGCTACAGGACTGAGAGGACACAGTTAACGCTCGAACAGAGACTGACAGATACAGAATGAATCACAAACTCTCACACTGTAGCAGAGACCGACAGATACAGAATGAAACCCATTCTCTCACATTAGCAGAGACTGACAGATGCAGAATGAAACCCATTCTCTCACATTAGCAGAGATTGACAGATGCAGAATGAAACCAACACTCTCACACTGTAGCAGAGACTGACAGATACAGAATGAAAACCACACTCTCACACTGTAGCAGAGACCGACAGATACAGTATGAAAACAACTCTCACACTGTAGCAGCGACTGACAGATACAGAATGAATCACAAACTCTCACACTGTAGCAGAGACCGACAGATACAGAATGAAACCCATTCTCTCACATTAGCAGAGAATGACAGATGCAGAATGAAACCAACACTCTCACACTGTAGCAGAGACTGACAGATACAGAATGAAATCCCCACTCCCACACTATAGCAGAGACTGACAAATACAAATTGAAACCCCACCGTCTCACAGTATGGCAGAGACTGTCAGATACAGAATGTACCCCACACTTTCGCACGAGTGGAAAAACTGGTATATGCTGTATGAAATGCACAGAGAGTGTGTGTGAGTGTGAGCGAGTGAATCTGTATGCGCGTGGGTGTATGTGCGTGTGTATGTCATAGTGTATATATATGTATGGAAGTTTACATGTGTGTGAGTGCATGTGTGTTTTTGAGTGTGTGTATCTGTGTTTCTGTGTGTGTGTGTGTGTGTGTGTGTGTGTGTGTGTGTGTGTGTGTGTGTGTGTGTGTGTGTGTGTGTGTGTCTGTGTGTGTATGTGTGTGTGTGTTCATAATACTTTCAATATGGCTTTGTTTGATGACTTGGCTGTATTAGATGGTCCTGCGAAGGACACTGTAAAGGAAATGCCAAGGACACGGGTATTTTTATGTTAAACCATGAGATCATATCGGAATGGTGTCTGTACATGTCAGAAAGTATTTTGTTAAATCATGCCGGTATTTACACCATGGAGAAACGTGTTGTGGTTGTACTCGTAACTCATCTCATTATAACCCTTCCCCTAACTGAACGCCACAGTGTTTCAGCATCTAACTGTTCCTCAGGCGGAGTCAACAGCGATTTTGTCCGTCACTTTACTGTTCAAAATCGACAGCACATATAACAAATTTTATGCGTATACATTTTGTGATATATGAGTTGCACACAAACATCCGCACACATGCGCACACACAATAAGATCACACACAAACACACCTACACACACACACACACACACACACACACACACACACGCACACACAGACAGACACATATACACATAAAAACACGCGCGCGCTCATACACACTAACCCACACCCACACACATACATATAAACATAGGTACACTCAGATATTACAGATGTGGAGAAGATAGTTTAAGAGTTGGAGGGAACCGTGGACAGTTCTGGATTTATCGACGGTGTCGAAAATAAACATTATACAGGGAAAATGATCAAAATGACGTAATGACGTAAACATCGATGCCGTCTGAAGGAAAATTGGACAGAGTGTCTGTGTACACAGCGGGTATGTTTATATCTGTCGGCACATAATGGAGCACAATGCTGCGGGTTTAACAGCTGAGCGGTCAAAGTGAAGCTGCTGAATTTAAAAAAAAATAAAGTGAATGACATTAACTGAAAGTCTGCAGAAGGAGACTGAGAGTGTCCCTGGATTCACAGCACACTGAGGGGAAACCAGGTCTATTTGTAGATGAAACAATAGATGTAACAGTGAAAATTGTCCAAAATGTTGGAAGCACCGATTCCCGTTTGCTCGTGGAAAGAGAACCAAAGTGAAAGTCTGAAGGGGAACTGAACCGAGTGTCTGTGGACACAACGACTATGTTTTGTATATGGTGACACATAGTCGGACGGGGTGGGATCGGTTTGATGTCTGAGCAGCCAGAGTGGAACTGCTGAATTAAGAAAAAATGAATGATATCAAATTAAATTAAATTAATATTAAATTAAAGTCCGCAGGAGGAGCCTGGGAGGGTTTTCATGTGTCCCTGGATCCAGAGCACACTGAGGGGAAACCGGATCTATTTGTAGATGAAGCAGCAGGCGTGAGAGTGCAAGTTGCTGAAAGTGCTGGAAACATCGATTCCGGAATGCTTGTGGAAAGAGAACCACAGTGAAAGTCTCAGTTTGGAAAATGGGAACAGTCGTAACCGCTGTCAATACAACTGTGGAATGTTGTAAATGAAGCTGATTGCTCACTTACTGGTCTCATTGCGCATTTTGCTCGAATTACGCAAAGGGATCTGACTGAGGTAATGCTAATGATATTGACGTGTTCGCGTTACATCCCCACAGAATTCACACCTGAGACACTGCCGGTGATGTAATTTGTTTGTTCACTAACACTGGTCAGAGGTGGAACCTTGTCACTGGAGATCGATCCCCTGTATAAATCAGAGTCTGTTGTTGTACGTCAGCCCAGAGTGTCTTGCCGAGCTGTGGAATTCAGAGCAATCTCGTTCACTGCGTCACTCAAATGGGATATCCAGTAATCTGGCGGATTGAAGACATTTACTACCCTGTTGTTTCAACCGTTGGAATTCCCGGTAAGCCGCTGTCACTCCTGCAAACGGCAGAAACTGAGAGTTAATTCCGGTGTTCTGAAGTGATTCTGTCGCTACTTGTTTCCACAGCCACCTGTCCAGTCCCGCATTTCAGTCATGGGAGGAAGGCGCTGACAATATTAATCCCATTGCTTTCGCAGCAGGAAGTGCTCCATACTGGAGCCGAGATGCTGCCTTTGACTGAAATCCTCTCCGCTGTCTCGATTTCATCAAATAATTGTGAATCGAAATGTCTGCACAGGAGGACACCGGGCTACACAGCATCCGTGGGAACCAGCCAAGCTTCTGTTCTGTCCGTATGAATCGACGGTGAATTGCCTGACTGAGTGATGGAACAACGCGGAAGGCTCATTTACGTTAGAAATATGAGAAGAGGGAACCACCGATGTGGATTTCATTTCATTCCTGTGCGGCTCAGACCAGTGACGTTGGTATATCAGACCCAATCCTTTTTTTGCGGCCAGGAAACATTTAACCAGCTGTCATCTGGTCGGTTTGGGAATTCCCCCATATTGAACCCATTTACAAAACTCGCGGAGAGTTCTCTGTCACGCCGATATTGCACACTGTCAACGGGGTCATATGTTCTTGGTCCCGTTTCCACCATTTGAAGCAGAAAATAAAAACAAGATGAAGTTTAATAATAATAATTTTTATCTATTGCCCTGACAGGTCAGTAACTTCACAGTTCTTTTTTCCCTTTCTCTTGCAGTTAACCTGGTGGCAATTGTTATCCTGTCCCGAGGAAAGTGCGGTCTCTCCAAATGCATCATTCGCTACCTGCTGGGAATGGCAGCGGCCGATCTCCTGGTGGTTATCTCTGATCCTCTGCTGAAATGGACTGTTCTCTTATACTTTAGTTCTTCCTTCCTCCATTGGACTCCCGTTTGTAGGGTTTTTCGTTGCCTGCTCGTAGGAAGCACCGGGGTCTCTGTCTGGCTACAGTCGCGTTCACCTGTGACAGATTTGTGGCCATTTGTTGTGAAAAGCTGAAAACTAAATATTGTACCGAAAGAACGGCGGCTGTGGTTATCGGGACAGTGAGTGTTCTGGGCTGTTCAGAAAGTGTCCCTTTCTACTTTACATTGGAGCCTTTGGTGATAATTGATGGAGTTTTCTATGGCTGTGTCACCAAACAGAACTTCTATGCTTCTCCCTCGTGGGCCGCACTTCTTATGATTCATCGCATTTTCATGCCTTGTCTCCCGTTTGCTCTGATTTTATTGTTCAATGCTCTGACAGTCAGACGGATTTTGTCCGCAAATAAAGTCCGGATGGGGCTCCGGGGCCGCAGTAACGGAAAGAATGACAAGGACCCGGAGATGGAGAACCGAAGGAAATCGGTGATTTTACTATTCAGTATAACCGGTAGTTTCATATTTCTGTGGTTAACACTGCTGGTTTTTGATCTCTACGTGCTGATTGCAAACATCCCTCATTATTCGGACACGGATCCGATTTATATCGCAGAATCCACGGCGACGATGCTGCAGATCCTCAGCTCCTGCACCAACACATGTATTTACGCCGTGACTCAGAGTAAGTTCAGAGAGGAGCTGAAGAACGCGGTGAAATACCCGCTGGAACTGTTAACCAAATTCCTTAAATCATCGAGAGACTTGTTCGTTTCTGCCGGAGATTTCAGTCAAACACCATGTTTCCTCCATAATCTATCCACTTGCCGATATGTAGAACCACGGGTAACAACTGAGCGCTCTGAAATACGCATGCGTTTTGTGATGATATATTTCACTCGCTGTTTACCCCGTACGGGTGAAATGTGTCCTTCATCAAATATGTAATATGTAGTGGTCACCTCAGCTGTAATGGAGGGTCTATAGTCAGGTCCCGCCCGTTTTATTTTAATAATCTCCCTTACATATGACAGCGTTTTACTCTGGGTTTGTCCAGTTAGGAAGAATCCTCTCCCTTTGCTCCATTCTCTCCGTTGTTTCTGATTCATCCTTTTCAGTGACGCTCACCGTGTTTTACTCCCAATATCTCTCACGTTGTCCTCGCTCTCTCCTTCCCCCACGCCGGTGAGGGGAACGTGATCAGACTGAAACATAGCGGAGGTGTGTGTGTGTTATGATTCAATGTTCTATATATACTCCCTACTCTCCTTTACCCTTTATCTACTTAACAATCTTTTAGTATCTTCTTTGATAGTAGTCGCCATTTTCCTCTCAAAATTCACATTTTCCTTCAGAATGTGCTTCTTAGTTTCCTTCTGTAAGTTTTTAAAAGCGCCACAATCCTCTATCTTCCCACTAGCTCAGGCTTCCTTGCATGCCCTCTCTTTTGCTTTTACATTGGCTCTGACTTCACTTGTCAGCCACGGTGATGTCCTTCTTCCCTTCGAAAATTTGGTTTTGTACAGGACTTGGAGCTTTAGTTTTTGGTCTCGTTTGTCTGGTGCATTTGGAGCTCCTTTCCGGGGAACGCGCAAAGACAGAAGTGCGATATTAATACGCAGCAGCCTCTCCGGACTCTGGATTGGGGATTACCAAACGTAATGTGGAGTTTCTGGTGTAATCTATTTTGTCATTTGCTCTTGTGATATCATTCTGGAGGAACGTTGTCTCATTGTTTAACTACATTGCATTTCTGATTTCTGAATGACAATAAACTGAATCTGAATCTGAAATGTATTCGTATTTGGAAATTTATCTGTCTTGCACTTCCCTCAGTTTTCGCGCAAGCTCCGGCCATTTCGCTGCCGTACTTCCTGCAGGTGTCCCTTTCCAGTCACATTCGGCCAGTTCCCCTCTTCTACTTTGTAATTTCCTTTATTCCACTGAAATACCACCGCAGTGGAATTTTGTTTCTTTTTCTCAAATTTCAATGTAAATTCAATCATATTGTGATCACTGTTCCCTAAAAGTTCATTAACCTTGAGCTCACCTCCGGACCATTGCACAACACATAATGCAGCTGAGTCTATCCTATAATGGGCTTCAATAACAAGTCGTTCTTAAAACCATCCCTTAGACAATCTACAAACTCTGTCTCTTGGGGTCCAGAACTGTTTTCCCCCAATCCAGTTTCATGTTAAAACCACCAACGATGATCATGGCACGCCCATCTGACAGGCCTTTTCTATCTCCTGCTATAATCTGTAATCCACATCCCGGCTGTTGTTTGGAGGCCTGTATATAACTGTCATTAGCGTCCTCTTACCCTTGTCATTTCTTAATTCAGCCCATAGAGACGCCACACCTTCCGGTTCTATATCATCCCGTTCCAATGAAATAACATTATACACAGGACCAAACCACCCGCTCTGCCTACTGACCTAGCTTTTCGATACACCGTATATCCTTGGACGTTCAGACCCCAATGGCAGCAATCCTCTAGCCATGTTTCAGAGATGGACAATACGTCATACTTGCCAATCTGTAACTGAATTTCAAGATCGTCCATTTCTTTTCTAATGTTGCGTGGATTCAAATATAACATTTTCAGTCAAGTATTTTTGCATTCCGTTTTAACTGAAGCACGCCTCTATTGCCCTGTAACTCACTCCACTGGCTGTGATTATGCCGCAACCTCTACTTGTCCTTTCTATCATCTCTTTTGCATACATTCTTTGATATTTCTGTTTTGCCATTAGCCCTATCACTCTGGTTCCCATTCCCCTACCAAATTAGTTTAAACCCTCCTGAACAGCTCTATTAAATCTGCCTGAAAGGAGATTGGACCCCTTTGGGTGCGGGTGTAACCCGTCCATTTTGTACAGGTCTTACCTCCCCCAGAAGAGCCCACAATGATCCAGGAACCCGAATCCCTACCCACTACACCAGTTTCTCAGCCACGCATTAATTTGGCTAAACATGCTATCCTTGTGCTCGTCAGCACGTCACACAGGCAGCAACCCCCAGATTACTACCGTGGTGCTCCTGCTTTACAGCTTCCTACCCAGATCCCTGAATACTCCATTCAGGACCTCCTCCACTTTTTCTACCTATGTCATTGGTACCGACTTGTACCAGGACTTCTGGCTGTTCATCCTCCTTTTCCGCAATACTCCGCACCCGATCGGAGACATCCCGTACCCTGGCACCTGGGAGGCAACACACCATGCGGGTATCTCTATCAGTCTGACAGAACCTCCTGACTGTTTCCCCCACCATGGAATTCCCTACGACTACCGCCTTTCTCGTTTCCTTCTTTCCTTTCTGCACCATATGTCAATGATATCGGTGACGGAGTTTGTGATTTTTTGAGATTGGACAATGCAAAGCAAGGAGTCTGTAGAAGGTCTAACACAGGAGAGGGGAACAGGACAGTAAGTGACAGATGGAATATTGAGCATGCAGCAAGTGACAGATGGAATATTGAGCAGGGAGTTGCTTTGCCATGCGCTTTAATGCAAGGAATAAAGGAATAGAATTTTGTTTAAACGTGAAACAAATTTAGAAATCAGAAATGCATTACGACTGTGGAAGACAATATCTCAGAGAACCCATCACAGATCCTGCACATTAACGCTATCGCGATAGCATGCCAGGGGCTTTACAACATCAGCAGCTTCATTAAATACAGTATATCACGCATATCCGAAAACAATGAAGCTCTCTCGACACTGTCCCGTCACACACTCTCCCGAGGGCAGACACAGAGTGTTGCTCCTGCCGCAGTGTCCCATCACACTCCATGAAAAATGAAGGACATATTGCAGACCGGGATCAGTGTGAGGTTGAAATGAATATTATTTTAATTATGAATGCGACCGCTGGAATAAATTGGTACTCTGATGCACATGGTGGAAGGGATAACAACGCAATCATAAGAGTGCAGAGATAGAACATAGAACATACAGCACAGTGCAGGCCCTTCGGCCCACAATGTTGTGCCGACACTTAAACCATGCCTCCCATATAACCCCCAAACTCACATTCCTCCAGATAACAGTCTAGTAGCTTCGTAAGTAACATTAGTATATCTGCCTCAGGCCGTGCACTCTACGCACCAACCACTGTCTGAGTAATATGTTCTTCCTCTAATATCCTCCTTGAAATTCCCACCCCTTACCTTAAAGCCATGTCCTCTTGTACTGAGCAGTAGTGCCCTGAAGAAGAGGCGCTGGCTGTCCATTCTGTCTATTAATATCTTGTACTCCTCTATCATGTCTCCTCTCATCCTCTTTCTCTTCAAAGAGTAAAGCCCTAGCGTCATTAATCTCTGACATTAATGCATGCTGTCTGAACCAGGCAGCATTCTGGTAAATCTCCTCTGTACCCTTTCGAATGCTTCCACATCCTTCCTCTAGTGAGGCGACCAGAACTGGACACAGTACTCCAAGTGTGGCCGAACCAGAGTTTCATAGAGCTGCTTCATCACCTCGTGACATTTAAACTCTATCACTCGACTTATGAATTTTAACACCCCATTAGCTTTCTTAACTACCCTATCTACCTGTGAGGCAACTTTCAGGGATCTGTAGACATGTACCCCCAGATCCCTCTGCTCGTCCACACTACCAAGTATCTTGCCGTTTACTTTATAATCTGCCTTGGATTTTGTCCTTTCTCACACTTCTCCGGGCTGAACTCCATCTGCCACTTCTCAGCCCACTTCTGCATCCTATCAATGTCTCTCTGCGATCATCGACAATCCTCTACACTATCTACAACAACACCGACCTTTGTGTCGTCTGCACATCCAGATCGGTAATGAAAATCACGAAAAATAGCGGTCTCAGTACCGATACTTGTGGGACACCACTCGTCACAACTCTCCAATCCGAATGTACTCCCTCCACCACGATCCTCTGCTTTCTGCAGGCAAGCCAATTCTGGATCCACCTGTCCAAAATTCCCTGGATCCCATGCCATCTCACATCTGAATAAGCCTACCGTGTGGAACCTTGTCAAATGCCTTACTAAAATCCATGTAGATCATTCCCACTGTCCTACCCTCATCTATATGCCTGGTCACCTTCTCAAAGAACTCTATCAGGCTTGTTAGACACGGTCTGCCCTTCACAAAGCCATGCTGACTGTTCCGGATCAGACCATGATTTTCTAAAGGCCCATAGATCCTATCGTTAAGAATAATTTCCAACAGCTTTCCCACCACAGATGTAAGGCTCACTGGACTATAATCACCCGGACTATACCTACTATATTGTTTGAACAAGGGGACAACATTCGCCTCTCTCCAGTATCATTCCCGTGGACAAGAAGGTAGCAACATACAATTGCTGAGAGAAACGTATTCATATAAATGCGCTGGAACATAAACGCGCAGTTTCTGAGAGTTTTATTTCGATCAGATTATGAACTTACGCAGTTACCCATTTACTTTTATCAATTTCATGATTTCGTTTATTTTCATTCAACGTTTAGGAAGTTGTGTTGCGAGCCATGGAAAGTTATAGATCAGGTGCTTCCCATTTGACTCTTTGTGTTTGAGCAACGAATAGTATGCAGAATGAAGTTGGGCCGAACGGTCTGTTTGCCATGTGACTCTATTACGAAGGATGTACTGCTCCGTACAGCCGTCATCATTCATCAGTGCGCTGTCCATCTCACAATTTTAACATAATCCAACTGCAGACGACTCTTGTTCTAATAATATCTCAGGAATACGGAACCTAGTTTAAGAATATTTACTAGATTTGAGGAACAGCGGGAAAAATATAGAAAAACATACGCACGCTTACAATGAATCAGAGTTTCACAGGTACAGGATAGTTAGGACACACTGAACGCTCGAGTTGAGACTGCTGATACAGAAGGAATCCCACACGCTCACACTGAACCCGAGACCGACACCGACAGAAGCCCACACTCTCAGTCTGTACCAGGGACTGTTTTCTACAAAATGAACCCCACACTCTCACACTGAACCCGAGAGTGACACCGACAGAAGCCCACACTCTCAGTCTGTACCAGGGACTGTTTTCTACAAAATGAACCCCGCACTCTCACACTGAACCCGAGACTGACACCGACAGAAGCCCACACTCTCAGTCTGTACCAGGGACTGATTTCTACAAAATGAACCCCACACTCTCACACTGAACCCGAGAGTGACACAGACAGAAACCCACACTCTCAGTCTGTACCAGGGACTGTTTTCTACAAAATGAACCCCGCACTCTCACACTGAACCCGAGAGTGACACCGACAGAAGCCCACACTCTCAGTCTGTAACAGGGACTGTTTTCTACAAAATGAACCCCACACTCTCACACTGAACCCGAGAGTGACACCGACAGAAGCCCACACTCTCAGTCTGTACCCGGGACTGATTTCTACAAAATGAACCCCACACGCTCACACTGAACCCGAGACTGACACCGACAGAAGCCCACACTCTCAGTCTGTAACAGGGACTGTTTTCTACAAAATGAACCCGACACTCTCACACTGAACCCGAGAGTGACACCGACAGAAGCCCACACTCTCAGTCTGTACCAGGGACTGTTTTCTACAAAATGAACCCCGCAGTCTCACACTGAACCCGAGAGTGACACCGACAGAAGCCCACACTCTCAGTCTGTACCCGGGACTGATTTCTACAAAATGAACCCCACACTCTCAGACTGAACCCGAGAGTGACACCGACAGAAACCCACACTCTCAGTCTGTACCAGGGACTGTTTTCTACAAAATGAACCCCACACTCTCACACTGAACCCGAGACTGACACCGACAGAAGCCCACACTCTCAGTCTGTACCCGGGACTGATTTCTACAAAATGAACCCCGCACTCTCACACTGAACCCGAGAGTGACACCGACAGAAACCCACACTCTCAGTCTGTACCAGGGACTGTTTTCTACAAAATGAACCCCACACTCTCACACTGAACCCGAGAGTGACACCGACAGAAGCCCACACTCTCAGTCTGTACCCGGTACTGATTTCTACAAAATGAACCCCACACTCTCAGACTGAACCCGAGAGTGACACCGACAGAAAACCACACTCTCAGTCTGTACCAGGGACTGATTTCTACAAAATGAACCCCACACTCTCACACTGAACCCGAGAGTGACACCGACAGAAGCCCACACTCTCAGTCTGTACCCGGTACTGATTTCTACAAAATGAACCCCACACTCTCAGACTGAACCCGAGAGTGACACCGACAGAAACCCACACTCTCAGTCTGTACCAGGGACTGTTTTCTACAAAATGAACCCCACACTCTCACACTGAACCCGAGAGTGACACCGACAGAAACCCACACTCTCAGTCTGTACCAGGGACTGTTTTCTACAAAATGAACCCCACACTCTCACACTGAACCCGAGAGTGACACCGACAGAAGCCCACACTCTCAGTCTGTACCAGGGACTGTTTTCTACAAAATGAACCCCACACTCTCACACTGAACCCGAGAGTGACACCGACAGAAACCCACACTCTCAGTCTGTACCAGGGACTGTTTTCTACAAAATGAACCCCGCACTCTCACACTGAACCCGAGAGTGACACCGACAGAAACCCACACTCTCAGTCTGTACCAGGGACTGTTTTCTACAAAATGAACCCCGCACTCTCACACTGAACCCGAGAGTGACACCGACAGAAACCCACACTCTCAGTCTGTACCAGGGACTGTTTTCTACAAAATGAACCCCGCACTCTCACACTGAACCCGAGACTGACACCGACAGAAGCCCACACTCTCAGTCTGTACCCGGGACTGTTTTCTACAAAATGAACCCCGCACTCTCACACTGAACCCGAGACTGACACCGACAGAAGCCCACACTCTCAGTCTGTACCAGGGACTGTTTTCTACAAAATGAACCCCGCACTCTCACACTGAACCCGAGAGTTACACCGACAGAAACCCACACTCTCAGTCTGTAACAGGGACTGTTTTCTACAAAATGAACCCCACACTCTCACATCGCACCGGAGACTGGTGGGTACAGAATGAACCACCCCTCTTAACACCATACTCGCGACAAGTAGGTACAGAATAAAACACTCACTGTCATATTGTCCGACGGAATCTCCGCCGTTTGTTGATTGTCTCTGACTGCCTTCGTTCTCTATCTCCAATCTCTATTTTATGTGAATTATAATTCAATCTTCTCTTATGTTTCGGCTTAAAACGTACTGCATCCTGAACACTGCTTTCCGGCAGACTGAGCTATTACTCTCTGCTCTCCAATTCACTGTTTATTCTTATTTCATGCTCCTATGCATATTACTTTGTATCTGCAGACTCCGCCGTAAAGCATGTGGTTTAACGCGTTCAGTGACGGAAGAGAAAGACCTGAACAGGAGAGAGAGAGAGAGAGAGAGAGAGAGAGAGAGAGAGAGAGAGAGAGAGAGAGAGAGAGAGAGAGAGAGAGAGAGAGAGAGAGAGAGAGAGAGAGAGAGAGAGAGAGAGATGGAGATAGTGCATGTGAGCGAGAGAGATAGACACACACACACACACACACACACACACACACACACACACAGATATGGAGACGATAGTTTAAGAGATGGAGGGAACCGTGGACAGCTCTAGACCAGTGTATCGAAAATAAATGTTATCCGGGGAAGGCCGATCTAAATGATGTAAACACTAATGCCGTCCAGGTCTGATGGGGAAATGAACAGGGTGTCTGTGTACACAGCGGGTATGTGTTATATCTGATGGCCCACAGTGGACGGGGTGGGGTGGGTTTGGTGTCTGATGGGGAACTGGACAGGGTGTCTCTCTACACAGCGGGTATGTTTTATATCGGATGGCACATAATGGGACGGGGTGGGGTGGGTTTGGTGTCTGATGGGGAACTGGACAGGGTGTCTCTGTACACAGCGGGTATGTTTTATATCTGGTGGCACATAGTGGGACGGGGTGGGGTGGGTTTGGTGTCTGATGGGGAACTGGTCAAGGTGTCTCTGTACACAGCGGGTATGTTTTATATCTGTTGGCACATAGTGGGACGGGGTGGGGAGGGTTTGGTGTCTGATGGGGAACTGGACAGAATGTCTGTGTATACAGCGAGGATGTTTTATACCTGGTGGCACATAGTGGGACGGGGTGGGGAGGGTTTGGTGTCTGATGGGGAACTGGACAGAATGTCTGTGTATACAGCGGGGATGTTTTATACCTGGTGGCACATAGTGGGACAGGGTGTTCTGTATTTGTTGCCTGAGCGGAGACGCCAGTTTCTCAGTAGTTCATCAGTCACCCGCATGCTGCAATGTGGAACATTGGATTATTCCAAATGTGAAACCTGAATTTCCCTCACATTCCTACTCACACACTCTCTCAGAACCACACTGAACAAGGCTGTCAATAAAACCTGTGATAACGACAAGTCTGAAGCTCACATAAGAAAATCAAAATGAATGTTACATTATGTATGAGTGGGACATCACATGAAAAAAGTCGTGCACATTGAGGAACGGATAAAGGAATCGGCAAACATTAGAGAGCTGAGATACACGGGGAATTAGAATTGTTAGAATTTAGAATTGTTCAAGGAAACCAATTCATGTACATGCGGTCGAAACATGAAGCTTTCAGCCTCCGGGTTTTATATCTATCAATCCATGAATTTACTTATGCACTTATATATTTAAATTAAGGCATTCATTTACCCTACGCCAGAGTACTGAAATGTTACGTTTATCCAGTTATGTTATATGGCTCAGAATGCTGGACAATACCTCGTAACCTGAGCAGAGATGTGTGTTTTTTTTTGAGGAGGATATAAAGAATAGCATGGACGAAACGAATATCTAAAGAGAATGTCATGAACAGAACAAACACTAAAAGATAAATAATGTATGAGATCGAGAAAAGGCAACGTAACTTCATTGGACATGTGATTAGGAAAGAAGAGTTAGAATGCACAGTGATGATGGGGAAGATTGGAGGGAAGAAAGCAAGAAGAAGGCAAAGACAAATGATGATGGAGACAGCAGCCAGAGAACTGGAAATGGATACCAGTGAATTCATCCACTTGACCCGAAACAGGAGTGAGTGGGCCATGGCAGTCAAAGCTCAAACTGGGCACGGCGCCTGATGATGATGAAGATGATTTTCAATCAACATTGAAGTAGTTGCGTTGCCAAGACATAGAAAATAACAGATCTGGTGCTGTTCTGTTCGCTCTATGCAGTTGAGTAACGAATCGCATGCGGAATGATGCCGGGCCGAATGGTCTGCTTGACCTATGACTCTTTGATTCGGGAAGTACTGCTCAATATATCCGCCATTATTCATCAGTGAACTGTCTGCGTGACAATTATCATGGAAACCAACTGCAGGAGATTCTTGCTCCAAATATAGCTCAGGGAAGACAACCGCTATTATAAGAGTAGCATCCAGATTTGAGGAATCGAGAAAAAGGAGAAAAAGATACATCCGCGCCCGCTGAATCAGTGGCTTCCGGGTACAGGACTGAGCCGACATACTTAACGCTCGAGCAGAAACTGACAGATGTAGAATGAACCCCACACTCTCAGTTTGCCCTCTCTTCCCAAGCTGACGACTTCCATCCTCCCGCAGCAGCGGTTTTAAGGCACCAGGACCCGCCTTCACCCTTTCTCCTATCAGTAGAAGCAGTTCTGCTGGGCTCAGAGGACTTAGAAAGCAGAGATACACTTGGTTGCAAATGATACAGAATGAAACCCGCACTCTCACACTGTAACAGAGACAGACAGATACGGAATGAACCCACACTCTCACACTGTAACAGAGACAGACAGATACAGAATGCAACCCACACTCTCACACTGTAACAGAGATCGGCTGAAACAGAATGAACCCACACTCTCACACTGTAACAGCTACTGACAGATACAGAATGAACCCCACTCTCACACTGTAACAGAGACTGACAGATACAGAATGAAACCCACACTCTCACACTGTAACAGAGACTGACGGATACAGAATGAACCCACACTCTCACACTGTAACAGACACTGACAGATGCAGAATTGAAACCACACTCTCAGACTGTAACAGAGACAGACAGATACAGAATGAAACCCACACTCTCACACTGTAGCAGAGACTGACAGATACAGAATGAAATCCACACTCTCACACTGTAACAGAGACTGACAGATCCAGAATGAAATCCACACTCTCACATTATAACGGAGACCGTCAGATACAGAATGAAACCCACACTCTCACACTGTAACAGAGACTGACATATACAGAGTGCAACCCATACTCGCACACTGTAGCAGAGACTGACAGATACAGAATGAAACCCACACTCTCACATTGTAACGGAGACTGACAGATACAGAATGAAACCCACACTCTCACACGGTAACAGAGACTGACAGATACAGAATGAACCCCACACTCTCACACTGTAACGGAGACTGACAGTTAGATAATGTATGTCCAGATCTAAATGCATAGACTCACACTCTATGAGCGAGGGAGAGTGTGTCTGTGTGGATGTGTCTGAGTGATGGTGTATCTGTCTGAGAGAGAGTGAGTGTATCCGTGTATGCGTATGTTTGTGTGTGAGGTGTGAGAGAGTATCTGTTTGCGCGTGTGTGAATGTGTGTATATATGTGTGAGAGAGTGTATATGTGTGTTTGTCTGTGTGTGTGAAAGTATACGTGTGTGTGTGCGCGCGCGCTGATAATACTGTTTTTAAAATATGGTTTTATTGGATGACGTGGCCTGATTTGACGCTCCTGCGAAGGGCACTCCAAAGGATATGCCAAAGACACGGGAACCGTTATGTTAAACCATGAGATCAAATCGGAATGGAATCTATACATGTCAGACAGTATTTTGTCAAATCATACCGGCTTACACCGTGAGGAAACGTGTTGTAGTTGTGCCCGTAATTCACAGGGCAGTGAGTGACAGCCTTATCAGCCCATTATATTCCTACAGCTAAATGAAGGACACAGTATTTCACCATCTAACTGTTCATCAGGCAGATTCAACAGCGGCTTTGTCCGTCACTTTACTGTTTCAAAATCCAGGGCACGAGTAGGAAATTCCATGCATATATATATTATAAGATAGATAAGAGTTACACACAAATATACATGCAGATGCGCACGCACACAACCGCTGCTATACGCATATCCACACACACACACACACACTCACGCATGCACGTATACGCACGCGTGCGCTCACACACACACACAAACATATATACACAAGAAAATACAGACATGGAGAAGATAGTGTAAGAAATGGAGGGAACCGTGGACAGCTGAGGACTTCAAAGTATCTAGAATAAGTATTATACAGGGGAGTCTAACCTAAATGACGTAAATATTGATGTCGTCCAGGGCTGAAAGAAAACTGGACAGACTGTCTGTGTACACAGCGGGTATGTTTTATATCTGGTGTCACATAGTGGGACGGGGTGGGGTGGGCTTGGCGTCTGAGCGGCCAAAGTGGAGCTACAGATTTAAGAAATACTGAACGATATTGACTGAAAGTCTGCAGGAGGAGATTGGGAGGGGTGCTCCTGTGTCCCTGGATCCAGGGCACACTGAGGGGAAACAGGATCTATTTGTAAATGAAACAGAGGGGACAGTGAAAATTGTCGAAAATGCTGGAAATATCGATTCCGGATTGCTTGTGGAAAGAGAACCACAGTGAAAGTTTCACTTTGGAAAATGGGAGCAGTCGTGACCGCTGTCTATACAACTGTGGAATGTTGTAAATGAAGCTGCTCATTGCTCACTTACTGGTCTCATTGCACATTTTGGTCGAATTACACAGAGGGATCTGACTGAGGGAATGCCAATGATACTGATGTGTTTGTGTTACATGCCAACAGAATTTGCACCAGAGACACTGCCGGTGATGCAATTTGTTTGTTCAAAACAATTATCGGAGGTGGGACCTTGTCACTGGAGATCGATCCCCTGTATAAATCAGAGCCTGTTGCAGTGCGTCAGCCCAGAGTGTCTTGCCGAGCTGTGGAATTCAGAGAAATCGCGTTCACTGCGTCACTCAAATGGGATATCCAGTGATCTGGCGGATAGAAAACATTTACTACCCTGTTATTTCAGCCGTTGGGATTCCTGGTAAGCCGCTGTCACTCCTGCAAACGGCAGAAACTGAGAGTTAATTCTGGTGTTCTGAAGTGTTTCTTTGGGTACTGGTTGCCTTTGACACCATAGCTCAAGCAGCGGAGCGAGCGTCCAGTTGACTTTCGATAGTAGCTGGAGGTCTGACCGTCGGGGGATAGAAGATTGATCACCCTATGCTGTCCCACCATCCCGAGGATGTTCCGGGTTAGAGGATGAAACGTCTGGAGACGGGTGGATCCGACTGATGACTCGACGGAATCCTCAGTCCCTGCATTTCGGTCATGGGCGGAAGGCGCTGACAATGTTAATCCCTCTGTCTGGCTGACAGTCGCGTTCACCTGTGATAGATTTGTAGCCATATGTTGTGAAAAGCTGAAAACAAAATATTGCACCGAAAGAACGGCGGCTGTGGTTACCGGGACAGTGAGTGTTCTGGGCTGTTTAGAAAGTATTCCTTTCTAATTTACAATAGAGCCGTCGATGAGATTTAATGGAGTTTTCTGTGGCTGTGCGACCAAAGAGAGCTTCTCTACGTCCCCCTCGTGGGCCGCACTTGAGATGATTCATCGCGTTTTCATGCCTTGTCTCCCGTTTGTTCTGATTTTATTGTTCAATGCTCTGACAGTCAGACGGATTTTGTTCCACCAATGAAGTCCGGATGGGCCTCCGGGGCCGCAGCAAGGGAAAGAATGACAAGGACCCGGAGATGGAGAACCGAAGGAATTCGGTCGTTTTACTATTCAGTATAACCGGTTGTTTTATATTTCTGTGGTTAACACGGGTGGTTTTTGGAATCTACGTACCTTTGGCAGAAATCGCTTGTTACACGGACACTGATCTGATTTTTATCGCAGACCCCACGGCGACGATGCTGCAGATCCTCAGCTCCTGCACCAACACATGTATTTACGCCGTGACTCAGGGAAGATTTAGAGAGGAGCTGAAGAACGCTGTGAAATACGCACAGAAATGGTTAACTATTTTTTTTTAATCATTGAGCGACCAGCTGGTTTCTGCAGCGGAATTAAATTAATCGCTGTGTTCCTCCATACACTATCCACTGGTATGTAGAACCACGGTTAACAGCTGTGCGCTCTGAAATACGGATGTATTATTGGTGGTATAGTTCACTCGCTGTCTACCCCATCAGATGAAATTTGTTCTTCATCAGATTCCTCTCAAATATGTAAAGCTCGCTTCAGCAGTAATTCACCCAGATAGACGCGGTGTCGAACTCGGTAACTGTCGGGGACGGTCTAGTCAGTTCACGCCCGTTTTAATTTCATTCTGTCCATTGCGTCTCATTCTTCGTTCTGTTGATGCTCACAGAATTTCACTCCAGATTTGTAATGTTAGCTTGGATCCGCTCCCTTTTCTGCAGCCCCTGCGCTGTTGCAATAGGCAATAGACAGTAAACAGTAGGTGCAGGAGTAGGCTATTAGGCGCTTCTAGCCAGCACCGCCATTCACTGTGATCATGGCTGATCATTCACTATCAGTACCCCGTTCCTACCTTCTCCCCATATCCCTTGACCCCGCTATCTATAAGAGCTCTATCTAACTCTCTCTTGAATGCATCCAGAGACTTGGCCTCCACTGCCTTCTGGGGCACAGCATTCCACATATCCATCACTCTCTGGGTGAAAAAGTTCTTCCGCATCTCTGTTCTAAATTGTCTACCCCTTATTCTAGTTCTGGTCTCACCCATCAGCAGGAACATGCTTCCTGCCTCCAGTGTGTCCAATCCCTTAATAATCTTATATGTTTCAATCAGATCCCCTCTCATCCTTCTAAATTCCAGTGTATACAAGCCCAGTCGCTCCAATCTTTCAACATATAATAGTTCCACCATTCCGGGAATGAACTTTGTCAACCTACGATTCACTCCCTCGATAGCAAGAATGTCCTTCCTCAAATCTGGAGACCAAAACTGCACAGAATATTCCAGGTGGGGTCTTACCGGGGCCCTGTACAGCTGCAGAAGGACCTCTTTACTCATATACTCAGTTCCTATTGTTATAAAGGCCAGCATGCCATTAGCTTTCTTCACTGCCTGCTGTACCTGCGTGCTTGCTTTCATTGACTGATGTGGAACATCACCTAGATCTCGTTGTACTTCCCCTTTTCCTAACTTGACTCCATTTAGATAGTAATCTGTCTTCCCGTTCTTGCCACCAAAGTAGATAACCTCAAATTTATCCACACTAAACTGCATCTGCCATACATCCGCCCAATCATCTAGCCTGTTCAAGTCACTCTGCATTCTCATAACATTCTCCTGACATTTCACCCTGCCACCCTACTTTGCGTCATCGGCAAATTTGCTGACGTTACTTTTAATCCCTTCATCTAACTCATTAGTGTATATTGTAAACAGTTGCGGTCCCAGCACCGAACCTTGCGGTACCCCACTGGTCACAGCCTGCCATTCCGAAAGGGACCCGTTAATCGCTACTCTTTGTTTCCTGTCAGCCAGCCAATTTTCAATCCATGTCAGTACTCTGTCCCCAATACCACGTGCCCTAATTTTGCCCACTAATCTCCTATGTGGGACATTATCAAAAGTTTTCTGGAAGTACAGGTACACTACACTGGCCACTGGCTCTCCCTTGTCTATTTCCATAGTTACATTCTCAAAAAACTCCTGAAGATTAGTCAAGCATGATTTTCCCTTCATAAATCCATGCTGACTCTGACTGATTCTTCTACTGTTATCCAAATATGTCCTCTTTCATAATTGACTCCAGCATCTTTCCCACCACTGACGTCAGGCTAATCGGTCTATAATTCCCTGTTTTCTCTCTACCTCCTTTCTTTAAAAGTGGGACAACATTAGCCACCCTCCAATCAGCAGGAACTTTTCCTGAATCTATAGAACATTGGAAAATGATTACCAATGCGTCCACGATTTCTACAGCCACCTAGAATGGGATGCCTCAGGTCCCGGGGACTTATCAGCCTTCAGACTCAGCAGTTTATCCGACTCCGTTTCTTGCCTAATATAAATTTACTTCAGTTCATCCTTTACCCTAGTTCCTTTGACCACTATTACATCTGGGGGATTGTTTGTGTCTTTCCTAGTGAAGACAGATCCACGTTAACTGTTCAACTCAGCTGCCATTCCCTTGCTCCCCATAATAAACTCACCCGTTTCTGTCTTCCTTGGCCCAATTTTGGTCTTATTTCCTCATTGTTCCTCTTAGTGACACACACGGTGTTTACAACACAATCTCTCTCAGGATGCCCTCGATTTTACCAGAAACTTCCCCGGTTATTTCTTCCCCTACGCCTCTACTCCGGTTTAGATTAATGAGTTTCACCATGAGGGAAACATGATCGGACTGGAACAGAGCAGAGACATTAGCGTTTTGTTCTTTTTTTTCAACTGCGTCTCCATCTCCGGGCTGTTCTCACTTTGTCCCTGCGTATCTCCTTCTTTATCTCTGTTGACACCCTAAGTCTCCGTGACCATCTGTTTCCTTACTTTTCCCTCTGTTCTCTGTTTTTCCCTGTCCACACGCCCGGTCCCGGACTGACCAAAATAAATCACATTGCAGTATGTTGGAAAATATATTGACACTGATAATAAATATACTTAAAACATTAGAGAACTTGCAAAGCCACGGCAAAATGTTCCTTGATTCTCTCTCTCTCTCTCTCTCTCTCTCTCCTCTCTGTCTAATTGAACTAATTGAAAGTGTAATCGATTTTTGGGGAAAAGAAAGAATGATACTGGAAATCCGAATTCAGTATAAACTACTGGAAACTCTCTGCTTGTAAGGTACGGTCCGGTTAAAATATTTATTAATATTTCAGTCATCTATGCTTATCGTTCATCGTAAATTATACATTGATTGTGTGATGCAGAATTACTTTATATAATGTTCTACCGCTTTAGGGCGGAACATTACTCACTCTGTTCCGTTCCCCGTCCCGTTTCACTGATGCCTGTCCTGCAACCAATCAGCTCATACAACAACAGTGATTATTCTTGCTCGAGGTTTGACGGAAGTAAGACTTGACAGGACAGGTAACTTTTCGAGCGCCAATTAGATTGATGCGCCACGCGGCAGTTATTAGTAACTAAACACTTGATCACAAATAACGTTTCTAATGATACGTAAGGATTATGTCCCATCCCCGGCCACCCCGTGAACACAATAACAGTTCGAATCCCAAGGGACTTCATTCCAGTGTGACCCTCAGGCTCGTCCACCACCTGCTCGTCTTGGGCAAAACAACATCTGGTTCTACCAAACTGAGAACTCGTTTGCGTGGATGCTGCGGGATGTACTGCCCAGTTACAAATCCGCTCCGCAAAATATCAAACTCCACACAATATGCGGTTAAACGATTGTTTTTTATAATTCTTAATTTAACTATACGTTTAGTAAAGAAACAAAATAAAGATAAAGGCCTATTCTCATGGCGCAGTCTTTTGCGCATCGCTGGAACTCAGATTTGTTCAGCTTCTCCGAGCGTCTCCGAATTTCGGACCCTCGCTCCTCATTCCACTCCGACCAGTGGACCTCCGACTCTCTCCATCGCTCCCCAACGAAAGGCCGCGAAAAACCCGGCTCCCACACACACAAGAAAGACCAGCATTTCCTCACTGACTAACCCAGGCAAACAAAGCCCCGTTATCTCTAGCCATAACCCAAACATTGCTGCTGCAGAGAAACCGTTACATTAGCAGTGAATCATTGCAGAGGGGCCATTACATCAGCAGTGAAACATTGTAGAGAAAGCGTTACGTTAGCAGTGAAACCTTACAGCGTGTTACTACCAATCAAACTGAATGGTTTCGTGAGTACAAATAACTGTCTGGTGAGATTAAATGACAAGATCATTGCAGTCCGGGGATGGCAACGACCTGGGGTTGACTTCGTTGTGTGAATGCAGCGCATGTTCTTCTGTTGTTGAGTGCTATCTACGTCCAATCACAAACAAGAGAAAATCTGCAGATGCTGGAAATCAGAGTAATAAACACAAAGTCCAGGAGGAACTCAGCAGATCAGGCAGCATCGATGTAAAAGAGTGAACCCTCGACGTTTCGGACCTAGACCCTTCATCAGGGTGATTCCATACAATAGGATTGGACATTTCCACCATAACAGTGTTGGCGACAGCTCTTAGAGAACGAGGCATGCCTCTGGCAAATGAGGGAAATTGTACAGAATATGCAATGGGCCGTCTGAGGTCTCCATGTCGTTGTGTTAAGTTGCCACATGCTGTTCATTCATCAATAATTGGAAAGGAACTGGACAGTCAGATATACCCAAAGGACGGGCCGTTGAAATAGGGGTGTTCAGAGCATTAAAGGCTGCGTTCATTCCCTGAGTCCATTGTATTTCGACAGACATGATCGGTAATGAGGCTTCACGAAGAGGAGGCTCAATCATTCGATATGCAGGAATCCAATGTCTAAATTAATCGACCATTCCCAAAACGGGAAGCATTTCAGTCCGGGTGGGGGGACGTGGTACATTAATAAAAGCTGCAGTTCGTTCTTCGGCAAGTTGGTCAGTTCCTTGAGTAAGCATGTGTCCCAAATACTGTACAGTGGTCTGGCAAAGCTGCAGATATTGAGGGATACCTTGTGTCCATTTTTAGCCAGGTTTTACAGCAAAGCAATTAAACGGGGCGGGAAAGAGAATAAGCAGATATTCAGCACCCTGGAAAATTCTACCTACCCCTGGCAACCGGAGGGCGCTAAAATCTCGTGTGACTGCTGCGGCATAAACCGAGGGTCTCTCAGTTTACCCATGATGCAACCTGGTCCGAGTTCACTGTCCACCACTGTCAGTGAAAGCAAACAAATACTGACTCTCTTTGTGTAATGGGATGGAGAAAAATGCAGAACAGGGTGTGTGGCAGAAAAAGATATTCAGATGAGACAGGAATATGCAGAGAATGACATCAGTATTGGGTACAACAGGAGGATGAGGTACAACTACCTTGTTAATAGCCCTTAAGCATTGCAAAAAAATAAATCACTCATTATCACCACCTGGTTTCGGAATTAGTGAAGCAGGAACAATGCGGGGACTGCAGGATGGCAGCAGCACTTCCTGATCCAAAGGTGCTTTTATGACAGGTTTCATATCTACTCACCGTCTGCGGTGAAAAATGATATTGTCGTATTGACGGTAGAATAGCATTGGTCTTCAAATGTACCGTGTGGTGGGGCGGAATGTATAGGTTCCACTTGATTTTCTGTGTGTCGCCCACAGTGAGGGAGGCACCTGCCAGAGCAGGAAGGATGCAATATGTTCCGGTATATCCGGGGTGGAGGAGGAAGGGGGAGAACAGATCATACTTTGTTTTAACGATGAAGAAGCAAATATTGTGCAACCGTCCTGAGCCGAATGATGCTGTCGGGTAGCATTAGTATTAGACGGAGTTATACACTGGGTCCGAATTAAGTCTGAAACACGGGTCCCTGTAGTTCAGGGGGTTGCGGGGAGTTTGATGACGATAGTGACATGAGGGTTTAGGTTTGCCAATTTAAATCGCTCATTCCGTTGTTCACTCAAAAAAAAAACACTTCTGCCACTTTGTCCTCTGGACCATAATAGTTCTGTCCGGTTAAGGAAGAGTTTCTGCTCTGTTGAGCACGGAAAAGAGCTTTTGGTGATAGCTCGGCTGAGATGTTTCAGTGTATCGGGCGGTGTAATGGGAATACATCAGGCGTTGGCAGGTCAGAATCAGCTGTCGTAGATAGTGAAGCGTCGTTGGGCAGTTTAACAGTGTCTGTACTATGTGAACGGTCGCGCAGAGTTGTTCTGCAACTCGACTCCATCGTGTATCAGGGAAACGGGAAATGAAGTCAGTTATATTGTCTCCTGCTTTTTGCCTGCATCTGGTTCCCTCTCCAAAATCACTATGCTGACGGACTGCCACACATCGGCAGCCAAGCACGGTCACCTTTAACCTCGTCCCCATCGTGACGTTATATCCTCATTGTCGTTTCTCCCTCCATCCCTCTGGGGAATCCAAACGCGCTTTGTATTGCAGGCCAAGTGGGTTCCGCACACTTTTCAGAACATCCACAGAAAAGGGGTTACAAATGTCACAGAATTGTCCCCTAGCCCGAACTCCAGAAACAGTCCACAGCCCGAATACCGCGGAAGTGCCAATCATAATTTTTTTTTTGGATATTGTGTAACTGGATCGAGTTCTGATTTCACTTCTTTTTCTTTCTCCCCGTTTCCTGTTCTAATACGCAAATTATAGTCGTCCCATTTTTCAGTCCCCTCGACCTGTGCAGAAGCGACCTGAAAAGATAGGCTCACCTTTCCTTCGATGTATCGTTGTCTTGCCGTTTGTTCCCCTCCTGCTCCTCTGCTTCGGTTGCCTGAGTGTTACAAGGCAGGGTCGGGATGTTTGATTCTGTCGTATAGCTTCTGCTAACAATAAATCTTTATCCAGACCTGAAACCGGCCTGGGTTCAGGCTCTCTAGGTGAGGATAGAAGAATTGAGACACCTCCCCTTTCTTTTGTTTGGACTCCGTTTGGTCAGTCAGTCTATTTTTATCTGTCACGAATGTTGATGTCGCTTTTGTACCTCCAGCACTTATCCAATCCTTTCTTCCCGGCCGTGGCCCAGGTTTAGGAAGGCTCAAACCGGATCGAACTCGAAGTTGCCTTTCCGACCCTCAGATACTCCATCGTTCGGCCTCCTTTTGTAGGAATCCTCCTCAACTACGCCCAGGGTAGAAATTGTTTTAATATAAAGTTCAATACCAGACGTCAATTGGCGAATCTTTTATTTCATTATGCTATTATAGAGAGTCCACATGTGTGGAACTCTGAGATACAAGCAAAAGGCTTGTCTTTATGTCTAGTAGCAAAGAGCGTGCCAGACCTTCCCAGAACAGTGGAATTAGTTCATAATGCTGTTTTCTTGATCTGTAGCTCATCCGATTGCATACACTTCATTTGTACAGCGGTGTTATCGTTCTGAGGAGTAGTAGTGCCAAGCACGATATTCTGGTGGAAAACACAGAAGTCCGCAATGTCACTAAGCTACAGAGACGTTCAGCCCTGTAACATATATATTCGGAAATTTCATCCACGGGGAAGGAAGTTGGAGGTCAGCGAGAGAGGGAAGGCGATGGTAGGCATGGGGAAGGAGTAGAAAGTGGGAGAGAAAGAGATTAGGCAGAAAGCGAGTGTGAAGAGAGAGAGAGATCTGGGGTTGGAAAACTGGGAAGAGGAAGAACCTGGGAGAGATCGACTGTAGGGCAGAGTGTAGACGGGAAAACAATGAGGAAAAGATCGGGAGAGAGGGATATTTGGAAGAGAGCGATGCCAAGGTTATGAGAGAGATTTCGAATGGGTAGAGAGATCTGAGAGGGGGAGGGGCCGAGGATAGGATTGAGGAGACACCGGTGGATGGAGGACAGAGACAGGAACGGTATCGAGATGGTGAGTGAACGAGTTGGGAAATAGACACTGTGAAGAGAGGGCACTCAGTGTGCGGCGCGATGGGTAATAGAGCCTGTTAAAGAGAGAGACGGGGTGTAGCGAAAGAGACTGGTCCAAGAATGAGACAGGGGCTGGGCAGAGAAAGGCTCCGTAGCAGGGGTGCCTGGGAAGAGGGTGTGTGGGGAAGTATGTCAAAATCCAGAAAAAAAATGGACAGTGAGGAGCTAGAGGGCTTTCCTTCACGCTTTGCATTTTGGGATTGTTGTTCCCCCATTGTAAAGTGCTGCCGAAACATACAATCCTTCCCGTCTCGGTGACTCTTTCCCTCGACCCCTCTCCTTCCAACTCGCATCCACAATCTCCCTCCCTCCAAGCCTTCTTCGCCACCATTACTTTCCCTTTCTGTCTGAACTCCAACCTCCCTGCACGTGGATGAAATTTCCGAATATAAGTTTTACAGGGCTGTATGTTGCTGTAGCTCAGTGACATTGTGGACTTTCCAGGCGAATATCGTGCTTAGCACTGCTACTCCTTCGAACGATACAGAGCTACACGTGCGATGAGTGTAATCGGATGAGCCACAAATTGCGAGAAGAACATTATTTATTAATTCCACTGTTCTGGGAAGGTCTGGCGCGCTTTTTACTGATAGATATAAAGACAAGCTTTCCAATTGTACCTTGAAGTTCCACACACGCGGGACTCTCCACGTCATGAAAGATTCGCCAATTGAAGTCTGGCACTGAATTTGATTTTAAAACATTTTTTGGCAAATTGGCGTAGTCGAGCAGGATTTCGAGATAACGGTCGAACGATAGATAAATTGAGGGCAGCAAAGGCAAGAACGAGTTCGCCATGACCCTGGCCCATGACCGTGTGGAAAGGAGGGGATCGGCGAGACGAGGTAGGAAAGACGGCAGCGTTATGTGAAGTGTTGTGTGAAATAAGGAAGTCCGGCTCCGGATCCTAGACCCAGCTGAGCTTTTCTCCGATTAGCAAATAAAAGTAATAAATATAAATAAGACGTCAAGAGGCGAACGGAACGAAATTTCATTTGCGCTTGTGTTGAGACTGACTGTCCTTCTGTTGCAGGAGCAGGTAAGTGGGTTTAAGTAGGATGGAAAATAGTAAGAGTAAAGTTGATCAGGAATGCGGGGGAGAGAGTTCCCTGTAAAGTCAAAGATGAAAACCAGGTAAGTAGATTGAAGGAAGATGGTGAGTAATGATAGTAAAGTTTATGAGTGAAATGCGGGGAGAGTTTTCTCTGTAAAGGTAAAGAAGAAACCGAGAAAGAAGCACGATAAGTTTGAACTAGTAAAGAAATCCCTGGGAGATCCGCTGACGCCGCCAACTTCCTCTGCTGATAAGGTCTCGTTGGAAAGTGGACATAGTAGATATGTGATACACACAAAATGCTGGTGGAACACAGCAGGCCAGCCGGCATCTACAGGGAGAAGCACTGTCGACGTTTCGGACCGATACCCTTCGTCAGACTAACTGAAAGGAAAGCTAGTAAGAGATTTGAAAGTAGGAGGGGGAGGGGGAAATACGAAATGACAGGAGAAGACGGGGGAGGGTTGAAGCAATGAGCTGGAAAGTTGATTAGCAAAAGGAGCTTCTTCAGCTATCATTTCGCATCTTCCCCTCCCCCTCCTACTTTCAAATCTCTTAATATCTTTCCTTTCAGATGGTCCTGACGAAGGGCCTCGGCCCAAAATGTCGGCAGTAATTCTCCCTATAAATGCTGCCTGGCCTGCTGTGTTCCAAAAGTATTTTGTGCGCGTTGCTTGCATTTCCAGCATCTGTAGATTTCCTTGTGTTTGTATTGTAGGTATGTGATCCCTTTTACAAGTAGCGTGTGCGGTTGGACACAAGGGCGGTGGCACTATCGAGGCCTTTTGAGATAAAGAAAACTAAATATTTTAAACAAGAAACTTCTAGCGGAGACGGAGACCCTACGTGGGATTATGATGATATAATTACGTGTTTTGATTTATACAACCTTGTTTATTTGTGCGTGGCTCATCGGAGGTTGCTGTCCTCTCTTTCATAACTGGTTGTCTGTTGTGTGTGTTGTGTGTGTGTGCTGTGCTTTACACCCCGGTTCGGAGAAACTTTGTCGTGTTTGTCGATTAAATAACAGTTGTTAAATAAGTGTGTTGTTAAATAACAGTCAAGTCGACTTGAGTTGAATAAGTGCTGGAGGTTGCTGCGCGACACCAACCTACGAAACAACAACAACAACAACAACAACAACAACAATAGACTGACTGTCCAAACCACGTCCAAACAAAAGAAAGATGAGGAATCTCAAAGTCTCTATCCTCACCTGGTCAGCCTGTGCCCAGGCCGGTATCAGGTCTGGGCAAAGTTTTCATGTCAGCAGAAGCTACACGACAGAATCAAACACCCCGAACCCGCCTGATAACGCTCAGGCAACCGAAGCAGAGGGGCAGAAAAGATGAGCCCATTTTTAGGACCGGTTCTGAACCGTCGATAGGTCTTAAAAAAGGGACATGACTATAGTTTGCGTATTGGAACAGGAAACGGTGAGAAATAAAAATAAGCGAATTCAGAACTCGATCCTGTTACATCATGTCCAAAAGATTATGATTGGCACCACCGCAGTAATTGGGCTATAGACCCCGTCTGAAGTTCGGTCTATGGGACAAATTTGTGAAATTTATAACTCCGTGACTGGAACTGTTCAGATGTTCTGAAAAATGGTGTGCGGAACCCACTTGGCCTGAAGTACAACGAACGTTTGAATTCCCCGGGGGAAGCGGGGGGGGGGGAGGGTGGTTGGTAATGCTGGATATTCAGTTACTATGGAGACGTCGTTAAAGGGGAACGTGCTCGACTGCCCGTGTGGGGCAATTGGTCAGCATAGTGATTTTGGAGAGGGAACCAAGTGTAGGCAAAAATCAGGAGACAATATAACTGACTTCATTTCTCGTTTCCCTGACACATGGTAGACTTGCACAACAACTCTGCGCTGCCGTACACAGAATTGGAAATTCACTTGGACTAAGATGTTAACCGATGGCAGCTTATCCTGACAGGCCGACCTCTGAAGCATTTCAATCGCACCGTCCGATACACTGAAACATCTGAGCCGAGCAATCACCAGAAGCTCCTTTCCGTGACTAACAGAGCAGAAACTCTTTCTGTAAATGAATATATCTATTATGGTCCAAAGGACAAAGCGACAGAAGGGTTTTCGATCGAATATCAGAATGAGCGATTTAAACTGCCAAAACCTAACCCCTCATGTCACCAGAACCATCAAACCCCCTGCACCTCCTGAACTACTCGGACCCGCGCTTCAGACATTACAGGAGTTAAACCGCACACAATGTATAACTCCGCGTAATACTAACGCTTCTGGACAACTTCATTCCGCTCAGGCTGGGTGTATAATATTTCCTTCTTCATCGTTGAAAGAAAGTTTGACCTGTTTGCTCCGCCCGCTTTGCCTGAGTATGTCGTACTCGTGTTGCTTTCGCAGGCACCTCCCTCCCGGTGGGCGATAAACAAAAATCACGAGGGACGTACGTTCCGCCCCACCACACGAAGGCCGATGCTATTCTACCCTCGACACGGCAACATGATTTGCCACTGGAGGCAATGGAAGGCATGAATCCTGTCGTAAAACACTTTTCGATCAGGAAGGGTTTGTACCAACCTGCAGTCCCTGGAATTCTCTTATTTTGCCAGTTCCGAAACCAGGTCGTGATAATGAGTGACTTTTTTTTTTGCAATACTTAAGGGCGATTAGAAAGATAGCATGCCAAGGATTTACTAATGGTAATTTATCAGAACGACACCGGGGCCGCAGACAAGCCAGTGCACAGTGCTCTGCACAATTATCAGCAGTTGTAAGAGGCATGTCTGGGTGTCTAACATCTGTCGCCGACACTACAATTAAAAAACATAGAACACAGAAACCTACAGCACATTACAGGCCCTTCAGCCCAGAATGTTGTGCCCACCAGGAAACCCAAACTAGAAACTGCCTTGGATTTCCCTGTTGCACAGACTTCTACTTTTCAAAGTCCCCTGTACATGGCTGAGAGGCTCTTAAAGACCCTATTGTATTCGCTTCCATCACCGGCGCTGGCAGTGTATTCCACGCACCTAACACTCTCTGTGTAGATGTTCTCCAGTTTGCGATTAGACTTGGACAACAGTCAACAAGATAAAAACCTGCGCTGCCTAAACGAGACAAAATTAAAACGAGCTCATTACCAACACCGGAATGCGATGCTCTTGTCATTTAATCTTGTCAGGCAATTATGTTGTAGTCCTCAAGCCACTCAATCTGATTGGGAGTTCAATTGGCCAAGACTAGGATGACGTCGCTTGGGATTCACGCTGCTTTTGTGTTCACGGTGGCCGGAGATGGGACATAATCCTTACGGATCACTGGAAACACTACTTATGATAAAGCGTTGAGTTATTAATACCTGGCTCGAGGTGCATAAATCTATTCTGCTCTCGAAAAGCTATCTGTGATGTCGACTCTTATCTCCGTCATCGCCGGGCGAGGAGAATCACCGGTGTTGTGTAACGCTGATCGGTGGCAGGACAGACATCTCTGAGACGGAACTGGAAATGCAACAGAGTGAGTAATGCTCCGTCAGAAATCGGTACAGCATCCGTTAAAGTAATTTTAATTCGAATTTCCAGTATCATTCTTTTATTTTTCATCCATCGATAAAAATTCCAGGTAGATTAGTTAGTTGGAAAGAGAAAAAAAAATAAACAAATAACTTTTTTTTTTCCCGTGGCTCTGGAAGTTGATTAAATTTCAGCGTATATTGATGATCAATATAAATATATTTTCCTGCAATGAGAGTACTTTGTTCAGTACACGACCGGACAGAAGATGTGGTCAGAGAGAAACAAAGAACAGAGGGAAGCAGAGGGAAAGAATCAGACTGACGGGCTCTCGGGATGTGAACAGAGATAAAGCCGGAGAGATGCGGGGACAACGAGGGAGCAGGTCGAAGATGGAGATGGAGTTGAAAAAGATGGAAAAGAACGCACACAGGTTATGTTACAGCCCGATCATATCTCCCTTACGGTGAAACTCACTAGTCTGCAATGAGATTAAATTCTGTTCAGAACGGGACCGGACGCACGGACAGAGAGAAATGGGGACTAGAGGAAATAGTTTTCACGGGACCTCAAGATGTGAACGGAGATAAAGCGGCAGATAGGAAAGGACAAAGCTGGGCAGTCCGGAGATAGAAAAGGTTAGAAAAGGACTTCGAAAAGTAAAGAAATACACATACACTCTCACACACAGACACAGACACACACACACATACACACACACACACACACACACACACACACACACACGCACACACACACACACACACACACACACACACACACACACACACACACACACACACACACACCTCCGCTATGTCTCAGTCTGATCACGTTCCCCTCACCGGCGTGGGGGAAGGAGTGAGCGAGGACAACGTGAGGGATATTGTGAGTAAAACACCGTGAGCGTCACTGAAAAAGATGAATCGGAAACAACGGAGAGAATGGAGAAAAGGGAGACGATTCTTCCTAACTGGACCAACCCAGAGTAAAACACTGTCAGATGTAATGGAGATTATTAAAATAAAACGGGCGGGATCTGTCGATAGACCCTCCATCGGGGTGAATTACAGCTGAAGTGACCGCTACATTTTATATATTTGATGAAGGACACATTTCACCTGTGCGGGGTAAACAGCGCGTGAAATATATCATCACAAAACGCATGCGCATTTCAGAGCGCTTAGTTGTTACCCGTGGTTCTACATATCAGCAAGTGGATAGATTATGGAGGAAACATCGTGTTTGACTGAAATCTCCGGCAGAAACCAACGAGTCGCTCTATGATTTAAGGAATTTGGTTAACAGTTTCAGCGGGTATTTCACCGCGTTCTTCAGCTCCTCTCTGAACTTGCTCTGAGTCACGGCGTAAATACATGTGTTGGTGCAGGAGCTGAGGATCTGCAGCATCGTCGCCGTGGATTCTGCGATATAAATCGGATCAGTGTCCGTGTAACGAGGGATGTTTGCAATCAGTACGTAGAGATCAAAAACCAGCAGAGTTAACCACAGAAATATGAAACTACCGGTTATACTGAATAGTACAACCACCGATTTCCTTCGGTTCTCCATCTCCGGGTCCTTGTCATTCTTTCCGTTACTGCGGCCCCGGAGCCCCATCCGGACTTTATTAGCGGACAAAATTCGTCTAACTGTCAGAGCATTGAACAATAAAACCAGAACAAACGGGAGACAAGGCATGAAAACGCGATGTATCATGCGAAGTGCGGCCCACGAGGGAGACGTATAGAAACTCTCTTTGGTGACACAGCCATAGAAAACTCCATCAATTATCACCAAAGGCTCCAATGTAAAGTAGAAAGAGACACTTTCCAAACAGCCCAGAACACTCACTGTCCCGATAACCACAGCCGCCGTTCTTTCGGTGCAATATTTTGCTTTCAGCTGTTCACAACAAATGGCCACAAATCTGTCACAGGTGAACGCGACTGTCAGCCAGACAGAGACCCCGGTGCTTCCTATGAGCAGGCAACGAAAATCCCTACAAACGGGAGTCCAATAGAGGAAGGAAGAGCTAAGGTATATGAGAACAGTCCACTTCAGCAGAGGGTCAGAGATAACGACCAGGAGATCGGCCGCTGCCATTCCCAGCAGGTAGAGAGTGATGCATTTGGAGAGACCGCACTTTCCTCGGGACAGGATAACAATCGCCACCAGGTTAACTGCAAGATGGAGGGAAAGGAGCGGAGAAATTACTGACCTGTCAGGGCAATAGAGCAAAATTATTATTATAAGCGTTCATCTTGTGTTTTTACTCTACTACAAATGGTGGAAACTGAACCCGCTGACAGTGTGCAATATCGGCGTGACAGAGAACTCTCCGCGAGTTTTGTAAATGGGTTCAATATGGGGGAATTCCCAAAACGGACCAGATGACAGCTGGTTAAACGCTTCCTGGCCGCAGTAACGAATGGGTATGATATACCAACGTCACTGGTCTGAGCATCACAGGAATGAAATGAAATCCACATCGGCGGTTCCCTCTGCTCATATTTCTAACATAAATGAACCATTCGCGTTGTTCCATCACCCAGTCAAAAAATTCACAGTCGATTTATACGGAGAAAGCAGAAGGTTGGCTGGCTCCCACGGATGCAGTCCATCTCGGTGTCCTCCTGTGTAGACATTTGACTTCACACTATTTACATGACATCGAGACAGCGGAGAGGATTTCAGTCAAAGGCAGCATCTCGGCTCCAGTATGGAGCGCTGCCTGCTACGAAAGCAATGGGATTAATATTGTCAGCGCCTTCTGCCCATGACTGAAAAGCGTGGACTGGGCAGGCGGCTGTGGAAACAAGTAGCGACAGAAACACTTCGGAATATCGGAATTAACTCTCCGTTTCTGCCGTTTGCAAGAGTGACAGCGGCTTACCGGGAATTCCAACGGCAGAAATAACAGGGTAGTAAATGTTTTCAATCCGCCAGATTACTGGATATCCCATTTGAGTGACGCAGTGAACGCAATTGCTCTGAATTCCACAGCTCGGCAAGACACTCTGGGCTGACGTACTGCAACAGGCTCTGATTTATACAGGGGATCGATCTCCAGTGACAAGGTCCCACCTCTGACCATTGTTATTGAACAAACAAATTACATCACCGGCAGTGTCTCAGGTGAAAATGCTGTGGGGATGGAACAGTAACACGTCAGTATCATTGGCATTACCTCAGTCAGGTCCCTCTGTGTAATTAGAGCAAAATATGTAATGAAACCAGTAAGTGAGCAATGAGCGGCTCTATTTCCAACATTCCACAGTTGTATTGACAGCGGTCACGACTGTCCCCATTTTCCAAATTGAAACTTTCACTCTGATTCTCTTTCGACAAGCATTCCGGAATCGCTGCTTCCAGCATTTTCAGCAATTTTCAGTGTCAGGCCTGATATTACATCTATAATTAGATCCGGTTTCCCATCAGTTTGGATCCAGGGACACATGAAATCCACTCCCAGTCTCCTCCAGCAGACTTTCATTTTATTTTTACACAGCAGCTCCACTTTGACCGTTCTGTCACCAAACCCACCACATACATTCCCACTATGTGCTGTCAGATATAAAACATACACGCGGTGTACAGAGACACCCTGTCCAGTTCCCCATCAAATACCAACCCATCGCACCCCGTCCCACTATGTGCATTCAGATATAAAACATCCCCGCTGTGTACGCAGACACACTGTCCAGTTCTTCATCAGCCACCAAACCCACCCCACCCCGTCCCACTATGTGCTATCAGATATGAAACGTACCCGCTGTGTACAGAGATACCCTGTCCAGTTCCCCATCAGACAACAAACACTCCCCACCCCGTCCCACTATTTGCCATCAGATATAAAACATACCCGCTGTGTACAGAGACACCCTGTCCAGTTCCCCATCAGACACCATACCCTACCCACCCCGTCCCACTATGTGTCATCAGATATAAACATACCCGCATGTACAGAGACACCTTGTCCAGTTCCCCATCAGACACCAAACCGTCTCCACCTCGTCCCACTATGCGCCATCAGATATAAACCATACCTGCTGTGTACAGAGACCCCCTGTCCAGTTACCCATCAGACACCAAACCCACCCCACCCCGTCCCAGTATGTGCCATCAGATATAAAACATACTCGGTGTGTAGAGAGACACCCTGCCCAGCTCCCCATGAGACACCATACCCTACCCACCCCGTCCCACTATGTGTCATCAGATATAAACATACCCGCATGTACAGAGACACCTTGTCCAGTTCCCCATCAGACACCAAACCGTCTCCACCTCGTCCCACTATGCGCCTTCAGATATAAACCATACCTGCTGTGTACAGAGACCCCCTGTCCAGTTCCCCATCAGACACCAAACCCCCCCGCCCCCACCACGTCCCACTATGTGCCATCAGATATAAAACATACCCGCTGTGTACAGAGATACCCTGTCCAGTTCCCCATCAGACACCAAACCCACACCCCCCTGTCCCACTATGTGCCATCAGATGTGTACAGAGACATCCTGTCCAGTTCCCCATCAAACCTGGAGGACGTCAGTGTTTTCGTCATTGTGATCAGCTTCTCCATGATTATGATTACTTCCGTTATTTTGAAGTCCAGATTTGTCCATGTACGCACGCCCCCCCCCCATCTCTTAAACTGTCTTCTCTGTTGAATCTACTTGAGGACCAGTGAGAGGCTGAAATAATGTGGCGTTTAATCAGCTGTAGGAATATAATGGGCGGATAAGACCATTCACGGCCCTGTGGGTTACGAGCGCAAACATCAACACGTTTGTCTCTGGTGTAAATACCGGCATCATTGAACAGAATATTCTCTGTCAAGTGTAGATTCCACTCGGTACACAGAGGTCTTCATCTGCTGCTTTATCATAAAAATACACGTGTCCTTGTCATTCCCTCCGAGGTGCCCTTGTAGAAATAAATGCAGGATCGCCAGGTAAGATCACATCATCAGATAAGGTCATATTAGAAAGCATCATAATCACACACACACACACACACACACACACACACACACACACACACACACACACACACACACACACACACACACACACACACACACACACCAGTGCATGCATTGAATTATTGCCCTGCCCGTTCATTTATCTTCCCTCACTGATCCCGTTAAAGAGGGTATTGTACGGCCGATCATATCATCGGTAAAGGGCAGAACTGACGTTTAACCATGTTGCAGAAACGAGAGAGAGAAAAAAGAATAGTGAGTTGGGAGAATGCAGCGTAATTGCTCAGCCTACCAGAGAGCAAAGTATTTATTATGCAGTAGGCTTCAAGCTGAAAATGAAGAGCGAGTTTCTGTGCATTTCACATGAAATGAATATCTAGAGACAGAGAACGACAGCAGTGCAGAGACAATCAACCAACCGGAGACATTCTGTCGAATGATATGAAAGTGTTGGTTTAAATTTATACTTGATTGACGGCGGTGAAGTGTGGCTCATATAATATCCACGTGGCTCTACTGCAATGTGAGTGCATGGGGTTCATTTTGTAGATTGAGAGTGTGGGCTTCTGTATGTATCACTCTCTGGTTCAGTATGAGATAATACATTTCATTCTGTATCTGTCCGTCTCTACTGCAGTGTGAAAGTGGGGATTTTGGGTGTCATTCTTTATCTGTTCATCTCCTCTCGAGCATTACGTGTGTCGTCTCAGTCCTGTACCTGTGAGTCTCTGATTCAGTGTGAGCGGGTCTATCTTCCTCATTCTTTCCCGCTGTTCCTCAACTTCAGAAAATACTCTGAAAATAGATTCTTTATTCCCGGAGCTATTTTTAGAACAAAAGTCTCCTGCAGTCGATTTATGTTAAAATTGTGAGAGAGACAGTGCATTGATGAATAATGACGGCTGTATGATGCAGTACATCCTGTTTAATAGAGTCACACGGCAAACAGACCATTCGGCCCGACATTATTCTGCTTGCGACTCTTGATAACACATAGAGCCAATAGAACAGCACTCGATCTGCAAAATTTCTGCGGTTTGACAAAACGATCACTGAAATGTTGAATGAAAAAAAAGGAAAATAAATATGTTAATTAATTTGATCAGATAAGTGTATAACTAAATTAATACACAGATCGAAATGAAACCCATAGAGTCACCGAGTTTCATGTCTGAGTAGGATTTACTCGGAGCGATTGATAAGTTTGTGGGTTAATGTAGAACCCATTTTTTAAGGACCATTTTTTTTCGACATGGTCCCTTCCTTCATTTACACACTTAGTCCAGCGGTCGTGAAGGGTATGGATTCCTTCTTTGTAGGAGTCCCCGTCCTGGACCTCCAGAAGTGGTCCACAGCAGGGGTGGTTGATGAGTTCGAAGGAGATGAATTATACAGTTCACGTTACATGCACGTGCATTTCAGCACTTTGAGTAATTACGTGGAAAGTTTGAAGTTAACAACTCATCATAACTCATTGAAAAATAAATGCACTGGTTTTCCAATGTTGACTCCGTCTACCTCGGGCCACGAATTTATCAATCACCCCCGGTATAGACATTTCTCTCACAGTTCTAAATGCGCCTTTCATCGTGTATTCTGCACTCTTATATTTGCCGATTCTGTCACATATTCCTCAATGTGCACCAGACCATGAATTAACTAGAGTTATTTCCCACTCACAAATAATATAATATTCATTTCGATTTTCTTATGACAGCTTCAGACTGCTCTGCAATATGCCATGCATTTTTCATTGATAAAATCTTGTCAGCCTTGTTCTGTGCAGCACTGAGAGAGTTTGTGAGTGGGAATGCGAGGGAAGCTCAGTTTCACATTTGGAGTCATCCAAAGCTGCTCACTGCAGCACGCGGTTGATGGAAGAATCCTGAGAATTTGGCGTCACTGATTACGTCACTGCACAGCCGGGAATGTTCCCCTCGTCAGGGACATGATGGGCGGAAGAGTTGCTCCTGTGTTGCAGGATACAATGTCCTATGTTACACCCATCAGTGCAGAAGAACGAGATGAATGGGATTGAATGGACCGAAGATGATGAATAGACTGATGTCACATTGTGAACACATCACCTGGACATGTTGGAATCGTGGAACAACAGAGAACAGGAACAAACCCTGTGACTCACTGCTCCTGCGCTCAACAAGATACCGAATGAAACTAAACTCTGTTGACTGTACATGACCCATCTCCATTCATTCCCTGCATGTTCATGTGCTACGCCAACAACGTCGTAAACAACAATGTATTACCGACTGCCACACATGACAGATTTTCCAGTCACCCACCATTATCTGTGGAAAATCCAAACTTGTCCCGCATCTCCTCTAAGCTACTGTCCTCTCGTGTTAAATACAGACCATCAAACAATAGATATTTCTACCTTGGCCACAATAATTAACCTTCTTGGCCTCTCATAACTCTATCATGTTCCGCCAGATCTCCCCTCAGTCTCTGTGCTTAGGAAGGCGAGGTCGATGGACCATCCAACAGTCCTTTCATTACAGCCCCGAAGTGGAGGGAGTGAGCAGTTTCAATTTCACTGGTGTTAACCTCTTTGAAGATCCATCCCGGGTCCAATATATTGATTCAATCTCAAAGGGAGCACGACTGCGACGATCGTTCATTCAGAGTTTGAGAGGAATCGGTCTGTCACAAAGGATTCTCGCACATTTCGACAGATGTACGTGGAGAGCATTACAACTGAAAGCATCACCGTCCGCCATGGAGGGGCCACTGCACAGGATCAGCACATTGGTAGAAGAAATGAAAGCATTGAATCTTTTCGAAATGCAAACAGAAAATACAAACAGAAGCTCAGCCGCAAAGGGACCTGGGAGCTCCTGTGTAACAATCCATAAAGCGGAATTTGCAGGTGGAGTCTGCGGTGAAGAAGGCGTGCAATGTGAGCGTGGATTTCCAGAGAACCAGAATATAAAAGCAAGAAAGTAACGTTGAAACTTTATAAAGTACTGGTGAGACCTCACCTGGAGTATTATGAGCAGTTATCGGCCCCTTATCTTAGATGTGTTTGACTGGAGTTGGTTCAAATCAGTTTCAAGAAAGCGATTCCAGGATTGGATGGCGTTCCATCTGAAGAAAGTTTGATCGCTTTGGGTCTGTATTCACTGGAATTCAGAAAAAAAAAATAGGAGTGGCCACATAGAAAACAATCGAATAGTGAAAGGTCTTGATAGTGGATGTGGAGAGGATTTTATGGAAGGCAATCCTTTAAAAACAGAATTGAGGAAGAATTCCCTCAGCCAGAGAGTTGTGAATCAGTCATATTTATCAGTCGTATGTGTACCCCAAGTGTTTCTGTATATTTAATGCACTGTGTGATAGACTCTTGATTGTTCAGGACATGAGTGGTTGTGGGTGGAAGGCAGAAGACTGGAACTGAAAGGAAAATTGGATCAGCCATGATGGAATGGCGAAGCGCACACGATGTAGCAAATGGTTTATTTCTACTCCTACATATTATGGTCTCATGGTCTTATGCCATTTCTGGTTAAACAGCCAATGAGTGGCACCTTCTCAAAGGCCTTCTGAAAATCCAAGAGCACAACATCCAACGATTCTCATGATTGACACAACCAAAGTAAACCGGACGTGGACCCCATCCGAAGTTCGGGCTATGGGACAAATTTGTGAAAAATAGGTGGAAGCGTTGGTAGTGCTGAGGAGACAATGTGATTGCAGAAGGACACAGGCAAATTTGAAGAAAGAGCAAAAATGTGCAGATGGAATACAATATTCCATGGATTAATACCTGGAAATATGATGTTGTAGCTATTAGTGAAACATGATAGCAGGAGGGGTGTTATTGGCAACTAAATATTCCTGGATTTCGTTGCTTCAGGTTTGACAGAATCGAAGTAAAAAGAGAAGGAGGTGTTGCATTGTTTGTCTGAGAAGATATTACAGAGGTGCTTTGGCAGGATAGATTAGAGGACTCATCTAAGGAGACTATTTGGGTGGAATTGAGGAATGGGAAAGGTGTAGTAACACTTATAGTGGTGTATTATAGAACACCTAATGGGGTGCGAGAATTGGAGGAGCAAATGTGCAGAGAAATAGCAGATGTTTATAGTAAGCAGAAGGTTGTGATTGTGGGAGATTTTAATTTTCCAGACATAGACTGAGAAGCACATACTCTAAAAGGGATAGATGGTTTGTAGTTTGTAAAATGTGTGCAGGATAGTTTTTTTGCAGCAATACATAGAGGTACCGACTAGAGAAGGGGGCAGTGTTGGATCTCCTGTTAGGGAATGAGATAGGTCAGGTGACGGAGGTATGTGTTGGTGAGCACTAAGGGTCCAGTGGTCACAATGCGATTAGTTTCAATATAATTATGGAGAAGGATAGGACTGGGCCAAGGGTGTAGATTTTTGATTGGAGAAAGGCTAACTTTGAGGAGATTCGAAAGGATTTAGAAGGAGTGGATTGGGACAATTTGTTTTATGCGAAGTATGTAATAGAGAAATGGAGGTTATTTAAAGGTGAAATTTTGAGTGTACAGAATATTTATGCTCCTGTTAGGTTGAAAGGAAAGGTTAAAAGTTTGAGAGCGGCATAGTTGTCAAGGCATATTGGAAACTTGGTTCGGAAAAAGAGGGAGATCTACAATAAATATAGGCAGCATGGACTTGTTATGTGTGCTGAACGAACCAGATGGAAATGAAATCCAGAGCTGAACCCCGCTCCCCCACCCCCGGGAACTATCCAGCTAATGAGAGAGAGAGAAAAAGATGAAGAACAGAGGTAGAGACTTCTGCTACAGATAAGAGAGTGAGACGAAGGATTTACGTATTTTGTCTTCTTCAATTATTATTTACCTTGTTCTACAAGGACTCTCCTTTGCTCGTTTACATTCCTGAGGAGAGAGCAGGGAGTGGACTAGTTTGATGGACATGGACATGTGGAATTGATGGATAGCTGATACCCCGTCAGTGGGGATAAAAGACGGGCCTGGGGAGACACATTCAGACACCCCAGTGGACATTGAAAGAGTGTTGTGCACTCACAGGAAAATGGGGGCTGGAGGAACGGTTCAGAAGAATAGCTCCGGGACACGGTGTATGAAGACAGCCCGGTGGGGACGTGTGTGTGTGTCCGCCCTTGCCTGGGTGACGAGTCCATCACCGAGGAACGGTCTAGCCTGGAACGAAAGGGTCATAACCGATTACCCCAACTGTACAACGGAACCAGACGACGGAAGGTTTGCCTGCTGCGCTGCTCATCTCTCTCTCTCTCTCTCTCTCTCTCTCTCTCTCTCTCTCTCTCCAACACTGCAGCACAACAACTACCTCAGCGAGAACTGAACTGATCTCTGTATTCTCTTATGACAATTCAACAATTCATTTACCCCTAGACTTCGATAGAGCTCGTTATTACTGTTGATTCCTATTCCTACACTTCTGTATCTATCATTGCTAACATGTTTTATATGTATATTGGCATTTTTGATACTGTATTGTTTAGTTTACTAATAAACACAGTTTAGTTACAATACCACCAGACTCCAACGTATCAGTCCATTTCTGCTGGTCAGTTAACCCAGTTACGTACGTAACAAAGGAAAGAAGGAAATAAGAAATGCGGTAGTCATAGGGGATTCCATGGTGACGGAAACAGTCAGGCGGTTCTGTCAGCCCGATAGAGATACCCACATGGTGTGTTTCTTTGCAGGTGCCAGGGTACAGGATGTCTCCAATCGGGGCAGACTATTATTAAGGACAGAGTGAACAGCCAGAAGTCCTGGTACACGTCGGTACCAATAACATAGGTAGAAAAAGGGGAGGAGGTTCTAAATGGAGAATTCAGGGAGTTGGGTAGGAAGCTGTAAAGCAGGAACACTAGGATAGTAATCTCAGGATTGCTGCCTGTGCTACGTGTTGACGAGCACAAGGATAGCATGCTTAGGCAAATTAATGCGTGGCTGAGAAACTGGTGTATGGGGTAGGGATTCGGGTTCCTGGATCATTGTGGGCTCTTCTGGTGGAGATAAGACCTTCACAAATTGGGCGGGTTACACCTGTACCCAAAGGGGTCCAATCTCCTTTCCGGCAGATTTAATAGAACTGTTCAGGAGGGTTTAAAATAATTTTGTAAGGGAATGGGAACCAGAGTGATAGGCCTGAGGAAAGGGAAAACTGAAATAATCAAAGAATTATGCAAAAGTGATGATAGAAAGGACAGATAGGGGTTGAGGCATAATCACAGCCAGTGGAGAGGGTTATTAGAGGTGTGGTTCAGTTAAAACGGAAAGCAAAAATACTTGACTGAAGTTGTAATGTTTGAATCCACGCAACATTAGAAAGGAAATGGGCGATCTTGAAATTCAGCGGCAGATTGTCAAGTATGACGTATTGTCCATCTCTGAAACATGGCTAGAGGATGGCTGCCATTGGGGTCTGAACGTCCAAGGATATACGGTGTATCGGAAAGTTAGGTCAGTAGGCAGAGCGGGGGCTTTGGTGCTGTGTATAATGTTATTTCACTGGAACGGGATGATATAGGAGCGGAAGGTGTGGCGTCTCTATGGGCTGAGTTAAGAAATGACAAGGGTAAGAGGACACTAATGACTGTTGTATACAGGCCTCCAAACAAAAGCCGGGATGTGGTTTACAAATTACAGAAGGAGATACAAAAGGGCAGTCAGAGGGGTGGGTCATGATCATCGTCGGTGATTTCAACATGAAAGTAGATTGGGAAAAACAGTACTGGACCCCGAGAGACAGAGTTTGTAGATTGTCTAAGGGATGGCTTTTCAGAACAGCTTGTTGCTGAAGCCCATTATAGGATGGACTCTGCTGCATTCTGTGTTGTGCAATGGTCCGGAGGTGAGCTCAAGGTTAATGAACTTTTAGGGAACAGTGATCACAATATGATTGAATTTACATTGAAATGTGAGAAAAAGAAACAAAATTCCACTGCGGCGGTGTTTCAGTGGAATAAAGGAAATTACAATGTAGAAGAGGGGAACTGGCCGAATTTGACTGGAAAGGGACACTTGCAGGAAGTACGGTAGAGAAGCAATGGCCGGAGCTTGTGTGAAAACTGAGGGAAGTGCAAGACAGATAAATTTCCAAATAAGAATACATTTCAGATTATTGTCATTTAGAAACCACAAATGCAATGTAGTTAAAAAATGAGACAACGTTCCTCCAGAATGATACCACAAAAGCACCTGACAAAATAAACTACACCAGAAAGTCCACATAACGTTTGGCAATCCCCAATCTAGAGTCCGGAGAGGCTGCTGCGGATTAATATCGCGCTACCGTCTAAGCGCGTTCCCTGGAAAGGAGCTCCAAAACCATCAGACAAACAAGACCAAAAACTAAAGCTACAAGACCTGCACAAAACCACATTTTCGAAGGGAAGAAGGTCACCACCGTGGCTGACAAGTGAAGGTTGAGCCAATCTAATAGCAAAAGAGCGGGCATGCAAGGAAGCCTGAGCTAGTGGGAAGATAGGGGATTGTGGCGCTTTTAAAAACTTACAGAAGGAAACTAAGAAGGTCATTCGGAAGGAAATTATGAACTATCAGAGGAAAATGGCGACTACTATCAAAGAAGATACTAAAAGATTGTTAAGTATATAAAGGGTAAAGAAGAGTAGAGAGTATATATAGAACATAGAATCATAACATTCCGCTTGGGGACTCGGCCTGTCCTGTGACAGACAGATCCCTGCACACAAACACACACACACACACACACACACACACACACACACACACACACACACACACACACACACACAGACCTCCGCTATGTTTCAGTCTGATCACGTTCCCCTCACAGGCGTGGGGGAAGGTCTGAGCGAGGACAACGTGAGAGAAACTGGGAGTAAAACACCGTGAGCGTCACTGAAAAGGATGAAATACAAAAAAAGGAGAGAATGGAGAAAAGGGAGAGGATTCTTCCTAACTGGAACAACCCAGTGTAAAACGCTGTCAGATGTAAGGGAGATTATTAAAGTAAAACGGACGGGGCCTGACTATAGACCCTTCATCGGGGTGAATTACAGCTGAGGTGACCGCTACATATTACATATTTGATGAAGGACACATTTCACCCGTATGGGGTAAACAGCGAGTGAAGTATATCATCACAAAACCCATGCGTATTTCAGAGCGCTCAGCTGTTACCAGTGGTTCAACATATCGGCAAGAGGATAGATTTTGGAGGAAACATGGTGTTTGACTGAAATCTCCGGCAGAAACCAACAAGTCGCACTATGATTTAAGGAATTTGGTTAACAGTTCCAGCGGGTATTTCACCGCGTTCTTCAGCTCCTCTCTGAACTTGCTCTGAGTCACGGCGTAAATACATGTGTTGGTGCAGGAGCTGAGAATCTGCAGCATCGTCGCCGTGGATTCTGCGATTTAAATCGGGTCAGTGCCCGAGTAACGAGGGATGTTTGCAATCAGCACGTAGAGATCAAAAACCAGCAGAGTTAACCACAGAAGTATAAAACTACCGGTTATACTGAATAGTAAAACCACCGATTTCCTTCGGTTCTCCATCTCCGGGTCCTTGTCATTCTTTCCGTTGCTGCGGCCCCGGAGCCCCATCCGGACTTTATTAGCGGACACAATCCGTCTGACTGTCAGAGCATTGAACAATAAAATCAGAACAAACGGGAGACAAGGCATGAAAATACGATGAATCACAAGAAATGCGGCCCACGAGGGGGACGTATAGAAGTTCTGTTTGGTGACACAGCCATAGAAAGCTCCATCAATTATCACCAAAGGCTCCAATGTAAAGTAGAAAGGGACACTTTCTGAACAGCCCAGAACACTCACTGTCCCGATAACCACAGCCGCCGTTCTTTCGGTACAATATTTAGTTTTCAGCTTTTCACAACAGATGGCCACAAATCAGTCACAGGTGAACGCGACTGTCAGCCAGACAGAGACCACAGTGCTTCCTATGAGCAGGCAACGAACAACCCTACAAACGGCCGTCCGATGGAGGAAGGAAGACTTAAAGTATATGAGAACAGTCCACTTCAGCAGAGGGTCAGAGATAACTACCAGGAGATCGGCCGCTGCCATTCCCAGCAGGTAGCGAGAGACCGCACTTTCCTCGGGACAGGATAACAATCGCCACCAGGTTAACTGCAACAGAAAGGGGAAAACAAAACAGTGAAGTTACTGACCTGGCAGGGCAATAGATAAAAATTATTATTATTATACTTCATCTTGCTTTTATTTTCTGCTTCAAATGGTGGAAACTGGACCAAGAACATATGACCCCGCTAACAGTGTGCAATATCGGCGTGACAGAGAACTCTCTGCGAGTTTTGTAAATGGGTTCAATCTGGGTGAATTCCCAAACCGACCAAACGACAGCTGGTGAAATGTTTCCTGGCCGCAAAAAAGATTGGGTCTGATATACCAACGTCTCTGCTCTGAGCCGCACAGGAATGAAATGAAATCCACACCGGCGGTTCCCTCTGCTCATATTTCTAACGTAAATGAGCCATTCGCGTTGTTCCATCACCCAGTCAGGCAATTCACAGTCGATTTATACGGAGATGCTGTGCAGCCCGGTGTCCTCATGTGTCGACTTTTGACATCACAATTTTTACAGGACATCGAGACAGCGGAAAGGATATCAGTCAAAGGCAGCATCTCGGCTCAAATATGGAGCTCTGTCTGCTCCGAAAGCAATGGTATTAATACTGTCAGCACCTTCCGCCCATGACCGAAATGCAGGACCGGGCGGGTGGCTGCGGAAACAAGTAGCGAGAGAAATACTTCAGAACATCGGAATTAACTCTCAGTTTCTGCCGTTTGCAGGAGTGATAGCGGCTTACCGGGAATTCCAACGGCTGAAATAACAGGGTAGTAAATGTTTTCTATCCGCAAGATTACTGGATATCCCATTTGACTGACGCAGTGAACGTGATTGCTCTGAATTCCACAGCTCGGCAAGACACTCTGGGCTGACGTACTGCAACAGGCTCTGATTTATACAGGGGATCGATCTCCAGTGACAAGGTCCCACCTCTGACCATTGTTACTGAACAAACAAATTACATCACCGGCAGTGTCTCAGGTGAAAATGCTGTGGTAATGTGACATTAACACGTCAGTATTATTGGCATAACCTCAGTCAGATCCCTCTGTGTAATTGGAGCAAAATGTGTAATGAGACCAGTAAGTGAGCAATGAGCGGCTCTATTTCCAACACTCCACAGTTGTATTGACAGCGGTCACGACTGTCCCCATTTTCCAAATTGAAACTTTCACTCAGATTCTCTTTCCACAAGCATTCCGGAATCGATGCTTCCAGCATTTTCAGCAATTTTCACGGTCAGGCCTGAAATTTCATCTACGGTTAGATCCGGTTTCCACTCAGTTCGGATCCAGGGACACATGAAAACCCCTCCCAGTCTCTTCCTGCAGACTTTCATTTTAGTTTTACACAGCAGCTCCACTTTGTCCGTTCACCCGGTTTACCCGTTGTGTACAGAGACACCCTGTCCAGTTCCCCATCAGACACCAAACCCACCCCACGCCGTCCCACTATGTGCCATCAGATATAAAACATACCCGCTGTGTACAGAGACACCCTGTCCAGTTCCCCATCAGACACCAAACCCTCCCCACCCAGTCCCACTATGTGTCATCAGATATAAAACATACCCGCTGTGTACAGAGACACCCTGTCCAGTTCCCCATCAGACACCAAACATTCCCACCGTCCCACTTTGTGCCATTAGATATAAAACATTCCAGCTGTGTACAGAGACACTCTGTCCATTTTCCCATCAGACACCAAACCCACCCCACCCCGCCCCATTATGTGCCAGCAGATGTAAAACATACGCGTTGTGTACAGAGACACCCTGTCCAGGTCTTCATCAGACATGGAGAACATCGATGTTCTCGTCTTTGAAAGTGTTGGTTTAAATTTATCCTTGATTGTCGCCGGTGAAGTGTGGTTCATCTTATATCCACCTGGCTCTAGTGCAATGTGAGAGTATGGGGTTCATCTTCTAGATTGAGAGTGTGGGCTTCTGTATGTATCACTCTCTGGTTCAGTATGAGATAGTACATTTCATTCTGTATCTGTCCGTCTCTACTGCAGTGTGAAAGTGGGGATTTTCGGTTTCATTCTTTATCTGTTCGTCTCCTCTCGAGCATTACGTGTGTCGTCTCAGTCCTGTACCTCTGAGTCTCTGATTCAGTGTGAGCGGGTCTATCTTCCTCATTTTTCCCGCTGTTCCTCAAATTCAGAAACTACTCTGAAAATAGATTCTTTATTCCCTGAACTATTTTTAGAACAAAAGTCTCTTGCAGTCGATTTATGTTAAAATTGTGAGAGAGACAGTGCACTGATGAATAATGACGGCTGTATGATGCAGTACATCCTGTTTAATAGAGTCATGCGGCAAACCGACCATTCGGCCCGGCATTATTCTGCTTGTGTCTCTTGTTAACACATAGAGCCAATAGAACAGTACACGATCTGTAAAATTTCTGCGGTTTGACAAAACGATCTCTGAAATGTTGAATGAAAATAAGGAAAATAAATGTTTTAATTAATTTAATCAGATAAGTGCATAACTAAAGTAATAAACTGATCGAAATAAAACCCATAGAGGCACCGAGTTTCATATTTGAGCAGGATTTACTAGCGGCGATTGTTAAGTTTGTGGGTTATGTAGAACCCATTTTGTTAAGGACCATTTTTTTCGACATGGTCCCCTCCTACATTTACACACTTAGTCCAGCGGTCGTGAAGCGTACGGATTCCTTCATTGTAGAAGTCGCCGTCTTGGACTCCAGAATTGGTCCACAGCACGGGTGATTGATAAGTTCGAAGGAGATGAATTATACAGTTCACGTTACATGCACGTGCATTTCAGCACTTTGAGTGATTATGTAGAAAGTTTGAAGTTAATAACTCATCATAACTCATTGAAAAATAAATGCACTAGTTTTCCAATGTTGACCGTCTACCTCAGGCCACGAACTTATCAATCACCCCCCTGGTGTAGACGTTTCTCTCACAGTTCTAAACGCGCCCTTCACCGTGTATTCTGCACTCTTATTTTCGCCTATTCTGTCACATATTCCTCAATGTGCACCTGTCCATGAATTAACTAGTTATTTCCCGCTCACAAATAATATAATACTCATTTCGATATACTCATGACAGCTTCAGACTGCTCTGCAATATGCCATGCATTTTTCATTGATAAAATTGTGACAGCCTTGTTCCGTGCAGCACTGAGGGAGTTTGTGAGTGGGAATGCGAGGGAAGCTCAAGTTTCACATTTGGAGTCATCCAAATCTACACACTGCAGCACGCGGTTGATGGAAGAATCCTGATAAATTGATTGAGTCACTGATTACGTCACTGCGCAGCCGGGAATGTTCCCTCCATCAAGGACATGATGGGCGGAAGAGTTACTCCTATGTTGCAGGACACAGTGTCCTATGTTACACCCATCAGTGCAGAAGACCGAGACGAATGGGGGTGAATGGATCTAAGATGATGAACAAACTGATGTCACAATGTGAACACATCACTTGGACATGTTGGGATCACGGAACAGCGGAGAGCAGGAACAATCCCTGTGATTCACTGCTCCTGCGCTGAACAAGATACCGAATGAGACTAAACTCTGTTGACTGTACATGACCCATCTCCATTCATTCACTGCCCACTTGATTTAGGTACTTCGGTGTGAAAGAACTTAAGACTCCTTGGATATGCAGGGGTTAACCTAATCGCTTTTGAATGCTCTTGAACGTTAGCTGAGCTCTGAGTTGCAAATCTTAGAATCCAGTCCTTGCTAAAGTGTAAACAAGAATGAATGCTCTGGCACCATATTTACGTCATGCTCTTGCTTGTTGAAAATTAGTCCGAAGTTCAAAGTCAGGATGTTTGTTAAAATCTAGTCCTGAGTTCACAGACAAGCAATCATATTCTTAAGTGTTTCTAGTCACCTACGCTGTATCTATATAATAAATTGGGTCTGCAAGATAAGTAGAGTCCCTAAGCACCGCTTTTAGGTGGAAGGAGGCTCTCCATCATATCCTTTAGTCTGACACAATTCTCTGAGTCCGCCTGATTTATTCTATCTGTTGCTCCTCAGATTTTTCCAAAACACTTGGCCACAATAATTCACCTTCTAGGCCTCTCATAACTCTACCACCTTCTGCCAGATCTCCCCCAGCCTCTGTGCTCAGGAAGGCGAGGTCGAGGGACCATCCAACAGTCCTCTCATTGCCAGACCGGAGGTGGAAGGAGTCAGCAGTTTCAATTGCATCGGTGTTAACCTGTTTGAGGATCCATCCCGGGCCCAGTATATTGATGCAATCTCAAAGGGAGCACGACTGCGGCTGTATTTCATTCAGAGTTTGAGAGGAATCGGTCTGTCACGCAGGACTCTCGCACAATTCGACAGATGTACCGTGGAGAGCATTCTAACTGAAAGCATTACCGTCGGCCATGGAGGGGCCACTGCACAGGATCAGAACAGTCTGCTGGAAGATGTTTTCTCAGAATGCTGCATTATCGGCACTAACCTCCCAAGCACCCTAGACACCTTCAAAAGACGATGCCTCAAAATCTGTATCCATCAGTTTAGAGCTCACCCCACTCCCCTCGCTCGCCGAGAGGGCACAGGGGCCTGACCACACGCACTCAGCGTTTCAGGAGCAGCTTCTTCCATCCGCAATAGGATTTGAGAATGGAGATCGATCCGCTGATGAAATCTTCCTCTGTATTTTTCTCTTTCGCTCTGCACGATATATATAATTTATTTCTGTACACACTCTAGTTGTTGTAATTTATAGCTGTGTTATTCTGTAATGGAATGCATGGTTACCACATGACGACAAAAGCACGTGACACGCATCCGGGTCCTGTCTGACTGCAGCTGTGACAGACGGAATGACCCGAATGACGGGACCTGTGATGACGACGTTGCTTTCTTGAGGAGGCGCCTCCTAAGGCTGGGAGGAAGGAGCTCAAGAACGAAATTAGGAGAGCCGGAAGGAGCCATGAGAAGGTCTTGATGGACAGGATTAAGGAAAACCCCAAGGCATTCTACAAGTATGTGAAGGGGGAGGGGATAGGAAGTGAGAGAATAGGACCAAACAAGTGTGACAGTGGAAAAGAGTGCATAGAACCGGGGGAGATAGCGGAGGGTACTTGATGAGTAGTTTGCTTCAGTATTCACAACGAAATAAGGATCTTGGCGATTGGATGGATAACCTATAGCGGACTGAGAACTCTGAGTATGTATATATTAAGGAAATGGATGTGCTGGAGCATTTGTTAAGCATCAAGTTGGAGAAGCCTCCGGCTCTTGTTAAAAGCCGACAGCAGCAACGCTCCCGAAATCAACCAACGCCACATCGACGATTGCACATTTGCTGCTTCCCGCAATCGTGCAGAGCTCGTCGATTTATTTAACTTTGCCTCCGACATCCACCCTGCTCTCAAACCTACCCGGTCCACTTCCGACTCCTCGCTTCCCTTCTCCATCTCTGCCTCCACCTCGGAGGACAGTCTATTCACCGGTATATTTAATAAATCTACAGACTCACAGCTGTCCGGACGGTACCTCTTTCCACCCTGTTACTTGTGAATAATGCCACCCCTTCTTTCAGCTCCTCCGTCCCCTCTGTATCTGCTCTCAGGCCGGGGCTTTTCATTCCAGAGAAACTGAGATGTCCTTCTTCTTCAAAGAAAGGTGCTTCCTCTCCCACAACATGAACGCTGCCTCACCCGCATCTCTTCCATTTCACGAACATCTGCCCTTACACCACCCTCCCGCCGCCCCATAACGTATAGAGTTCCTCTTTTTCTCACTTATCACACCGCTAGCCGCATTCTACACATAATTGTACGTAGCTTCCACCACCTCCAACAGGATCCCACCGCCGAGCACATCTTTCCATCCTCATACAACTCCCGACCATTTCTGCTTTCTGCAGGGATGACACCGAATGTGACTTCCTTGTCCTGATCTTCCTCCTGACAATTATCATTGCAACTAGAACAAGCGCAACATCTGCCCTTACACCCCCTCCCTCAGGGCCCAAACAGTTCTTCCAGGTGTGGCGACACCTCACCTGCGGGTCTGTTGGGGTCATCTACTGTATCCGGTCGTTGAGAGCTCCTATATATCAGTGAGACCCAACGAAGATCGGAAGACCACTCCCCCTCGTCGAGCACCTGCCACGAAAAGCGGTGGCCTCCCCTTTCGATTCTACTTCCGGTTCCCATTCTGACATGTCAGTCCGTGTCCTCCTCTACAGCCAAGGCGGCGACACACAGGTTCTAGTACTGACACCTTGTATTCCGTCAGGGTAGCCTCCAATATCCTGGCATGAACATCGATTTCTCTAATGGCTGGTCATTGCCCACACTCAACCCCACAACCTCTTCCCCATTCCGCATTCATGTCTCCCTTTCACAGCTTCTCTTCTCACCTGATCATCCCCACCCTCTGGTGCTCACCCCTAAACAATCCCACCTACCTCCCCCCCCACACACTCTTCCCTTTTTTCTATGGACTTCATTCTGATTCAACCTTCTCCAGACATTTATTTCTTTCACCAATCAACTTCCCAGCTCTTTGTTTCACCACTCCCTCTCTTCCTCTTGCATCTATCAAGTGCCACGTTAACTTTTTCCTCCCCTGCCGCAGTGTTTTAATCTGACTCTTCCCTTCCTTTCCGGTACCGATGAAGGGTCTCAGCCCGAAAAACAATGATTGTTCACTCTTTTCCGTAGATGCTGCCTGACCTGCTTAGTTACTCTAGCATTTTGCGTGCGTTGCTTTGGATTTCCAGCATCTGCAGACTTTCTGGTGTTTGGTATATCTGTCCGAATTTATTTACCCGCACCGCCACGGAGCCGACAAGAAGGCAGACTTAGCTGCGAGTGCTCATGGGTACACCTTTTGTTGTAAGGAAGTGGGAGGATCTAAAGGAGAAATGATTGAGAGTGAGGACAAGCTCCGCCAGACGGAGGAGAGTGATGGTGGAATGCAACTCGTTGGTCTGGTGTCCAAATAGAAATGGAGAGCTTTGGGAACTTCCTTGTGAGGGATGGGGGTGTATAGGGACTGGGCATCGATAATATGATATGGGTCAGTGCACCAGACAACATTGAGTTGATCCAAAGCGTGTGAGCTGTCATGGATGTGTATAGGAAGGGAATGAACTACAGGGATGAAACTGAGTCAGTGTATACAGATATGAGATCAGCGGGGCAGAACTAGCTGTAACAATGGGTCTACCTGAACAGGCAGGATTGTGGGTCTTGAGTACGAGTTAGAAACTGGAGACGCCGGGTGCGGGAACTATGAAGGCGTTGCAGTGGAAGTTGATCCCCAGAGTGAATAAGGTCAGTGCTGGTGTGGCGGACAATGGCCTGGTGCTCCGCGGTGGGGTCCTGTGGAGGAGTAAGCTGGACAAGATGTCTGAGCGCTGTCGCTGGGCTTCCGTCAGGTAGATTTGTCTGAACGAAAATTGATATGCCTGAATTTTAAAGCAATTATCAAGATCTGATCGCGTCGAATATTAGAGGTGAATTCCTGATTTCACTACAGCTCAAGTTAAAAGCATACTAGCGATAACTGAACTGAAATTCCAGCTAATCTGAACTTTCTGCAGCTTTGTTTTTGGAGAGGGCAACGTGAAGCAAAGTGGCACGGCATATTGAGGAATTTCGAGATAAGTTTCCTATTCAGGAAATTGCGAACGTCTGGTTACTAGTTCAATGTTTCTGAAGTGAGGTAGCAACTCTGTATTGTACAGTATGTTTCCAGAAACGCCGAATTAAACCAAGGGGTAATTTTACCGTTGGGGCTCGATTCATAATCTGCTGCTCTACTGATTGGGATGTGTGTGCAAAGTGATTTGGAATGACATTTAATTGTCCGTTTAAGAGGGCACTGTTCACTGTCAGCGCGTCACTTTAATTGTGAGTTACTACTGGGTAGATAGCCTTAAGAAAAGTTAACTGAATTGAATTGAATATATTTGAAAGGCAGAACTGCTGGGAACAACAACGTTTTCAGGAAGTTCAATTTATTCATGCGCTTGTAGAGCAGGTTTGAATTTATTTTCGGAATGGGAAAACTATTTGACCCTTTCAACTGAGCGGCATAGATCTCTAAAATGTTTCAAAACTGAAATAGCGGGGGAGAACAGAAGAGCTTTCATCTGCTCTCTGAATCTGGTCTGGGTCACTCCGTAGATAAATGTATTCGTGCAGATGCTGAAATTCTGAATCACAGAACCCCAAAAGTGTGTCAAATTTTAGACAAGTAGAGCCGACCAAAATCATATCTGATCGGTAGACTGGGGCTTCGGTGTTTGCTGAAACTTGGTAGCTTCAGCCAGACAGAACAATAGAGACAATAAGTCTACCAGCAACGTGCTGATACAGTCGGCAAAGCGGAAAAGTAACTGAACAGAAATCTCCAAAGATGAGAGAATGAGAATGGATGTAGGGATTGGCAGACTCGGCCAGGTCACTCCAAAAGTTTAGATAATGGGCACTTCCACAATGGATCTCTGTGTTTGTAAGACCGGATATTAGGGTGATTTAAATGTGGAAGGTAAAATGCATTTTACAGAAAAGAAATTACCCGAGCAATCTAATCTATAATAGAAAAATGAATGTTTTTCTTCTGAAATAACTGAAGGACAGAACTGCTGGGAGAAGTAACGTTTTCAGGGAGTTCAATTCATCAATATGCTTGTAGAGCAGATCTGATTATATTTCTGAATTGATTAATTATTTGACCCTTTCAACTGAGCGGTACAGGCTTCTAAAATATTTCAAAATTAACACAGCTGGGGAAAACATAAGAACTTTCACCTGCTCTCTGAATTTTGTCTGGGTCACACCGTAGATAAATGTATTCGTGCAGCTGCTGAAATTCTGAATCACAGAACCCCAAAACTGTGCTTGAAAAAGCCGAATGGACGTTTCCAGGTCTGTGTAGAGGCATCGCATGAGAATGAAGACCAGAGTGGTTGTCGCCCAACAGAGAAGGAAACTCGCCGACAGGCTGAATAGCAGAATGATGGATTGTCTCCGACTCTCCATCTCCGGATCTCGCTGTTTCCCGCAATTTCCCCGTCCCTTCAGCCCCTTGCGGACCCTGCTCGCCGCCAGTATCTGTCTGACGGTCAGAGCATTGAGGGTCAAAATGAGGAAGAAAGGAAGTAGCGGATTCAACAGACGGTCCACCCAATAAAACCCCTCAAACGATGGCGAGAAAGGCACTACAGGTCTACTGAAACAAATCCAATTACCCCTCACCAACAACGCTATTCTTTCCATATACATGAAATAAAATGGTATGTTTTTAAAAAAGAAGCCGAGAGATAGTGCGCCTATCACCATACCCGCAATTCTGGGGGTGCAGTATTTTGCTTTAAAAGTAGGCGAGCAAATGACCACAAAGCGATCGAAAGTGAAAGCGACAGTAAACCACACGGAACAGTCAACGGCCACGTGACACAGGACGTAGTGGACAAGGCAGAACGGAGCGTTGTCCAGGACTCCGTAATTAAATCGGTATGCTCGACCCATCTGGTAGAACAGGACTTCGATAATCACCACCATTAGATCCGCCGCGGCCATCGCCACCAGGTACCGCGTGACGCATTTGGAGAGACCGCAGTTTCCCCGGCTGAGAATGATGATCGCCACAAGGTTAACTGCAGTGACAAAAAAGACCAAAATTAAGAATTTATTAAAAATTCAACCACATTTTGCGTGGAGATACAACCATGATCTGTTCGCTGGAAATAAAATCTGTTGTTCATCTCTGCTGGACATTATCAGTGGAAGTAAAGAATAGCTGTGTTTTTGCGGTTTGTTTGAATGCCTGACCTCAGCACAAAGCGCTTTACAGGGGCACCTGCTGCTTTGTCTACTCACGTTCACTGATGCAGCAGCGATGAGTAGAGTCCAAGAATGATAGATCACAGAAACGCTCCCTTCGGCCCATATCTCCATGCCGACCGGCACGGCCATCTGAGCTGCTCGCGTTCGTTCGCGTTTGGATCACATCTCTCTAAGGCTTTCGCATTTCTCAAACTGTCCAGGTGTATTTTAAATATTGTTAACGACTCTGTATCTCCCATTTCCTTTGTCAGGCTGTTCAATACACAGAGCAACTTCTGTGTGAGAAAACGTCGCTCGGAATCCAGCTACATTTCTGCCCTCTGATCTTAAATCTACCCCCCTTTGTTCACGATTACCCAACCACACGGAGATGAATGACTGTATCTGTACATTATCATAGCTTTATGCATCTTTAATAAGCCATCCGCGAATTGCCTGCCTCAAAGAATAAAATGCCACTCGGCCGAAACTTTCCATGAAACTCAAGCCCTGGAGTTCCGGCAGCATCTTTGTAAATATTCTTTACATTCCGTTCAGCGTACAACTGCCTTTCCCATAACAGGGCGAGCAAAACTGTTCACGGAACTCCAAGCGCGGTATCTCCAAGGAGAGGGGTAGTGTAATTGAAGTGCGCATCTACGTTTCTTTCTAGAGGCTTTAGTTATTATTCGATTGCAAGGTCAGATTCTGAAACCAAGATCTCGCACCCCAGCAACCTTCTATCTATTTTCTTTTACTGATTCGGGGACAAACCATTGCTCTGAGCAGAATATTTTTACACGGTTTGAAAAGTGCACGGCACTTTAAATGTATTTTTATATATGTAATATCCATGTGGAACAATGATAAAACACAACACAACACAGGTAAATGCTGTCAGCACCGCTAACAAGGAGTATGCCAAAGTGAAATGTTCCGAATGAACGGCGTAGGTGGTTTCTGTCTTTATTGTGACCATTTTTGACAGTGTTGCAACCTGAAATAATGACAACGCAAATACGTTGAAGCTCAAAAATGTTGCAACGTAAATATGGTACTTTTAGTATTTAGCACATTTATGGATTATATTGTGTAATACAGTTAATTTCACGGCATTTCATAATTATATTAACAATGATTTCAAAAATAATATTTACAGAGTGACCCATTTCAGTTCTGGCGCAGCTGCGTACCCGCGCATCTGCGAGGGAACAGTGCTGACACCAAGAAATATAGATCAGAATTTGTGAATGGAAAAACCTAGGAATTGTCCAAGGGTAGAAAATGGATCGTCCTTTAATTGAACAGCTCTGGGAGGGGAAAAATAGAAGGGGAAAAGATTAGTTTCCCTTTCAGAAAGAGGGAAGAGAATTTTTTTTTAGTGGAAATGGGTAAATTTCCAGTTGGGCGCTAGACGCTGGAAGATGCGAGTGCGAGTGTTTGAGGAGCGACAAGAGTCTCTGGATCACAGCCGTGGCGGCGGATCGCTTGTGGTGAAATGGAGCCCGACCGCACGGCCGCGCCGTTGGAATTCCTGTCTTTAGACAAGTCCCTTTCACCCTTCCCTAACAAGCTGGCCTCGGTGACGAAGCACACGGCACTACCAAGTTGCTGTAAAATCTCATTTGTTTCACAAATGTCCTTTAGGGATGGAGAATATTCGGCTTTATCTGGATCTTATGTGACTGTAGACCCAAGAATCCTGTGTATTGTTACATTAATCCTCAGATTGGGAAAACTGGAGAGCCGGTAATAATATCAGAATTGCCTGTGATGCTCACTTCCCGTGAGTCCGAACAGGAAAAGGGAACAGAATTCCACAAGCTGATATCAAAGCTATTTCATGTGCGTATAAGCGCTAATCTACTGCTCACGTGACAGGGTTGGAAGGAATGCGGTCCGCTCATGACGGGAGGTTTCGATAGACATGGACTGTGTGTGTTACGTCCGTGCAGCTCGAGGTCTCACGTCACAACTGAGAAGACTACGGGCTGTTCCAGTGACAAGTCTGCATGAACCAGGTTGAAGTATTAACAGGGCAGGAGACTGAGAGGAACGAGACGGCATATTTGGGATGTTTAATAAACACCGATTAAAATCACTTCAGCTGTAGCTGAGAGCGGCGGGAAGTCTCTGTTTCTGTATAAGTAATCGAAAGGCACTTACCCGGGATACCGACAATTACAATCACTGTGTAATAAATAGCACTCTCTTCAAGCATTGTTAATCCAAGGCTGTTAGTATTTACAGTTCTGTTCGGAATGTTCCCAATTTCTAAATGTCATAAAAGTTGTAAATAGCCAGTAAATGAATTCAAGCAGTTATAACAAAGCCCAGAGAGGAAATTTCTTTTGCGCCTACTAGGTAAAACTCTTCACGGATCACACGTTGTTGAGAGTCCACCGCGTCTGAATGTTTCCGTCCTCAATGTAGCTGAAGCACAGAATGACATTCTTTTATAGACTAATCGGTTACCAGTAATGATAACAATTTGTACATTGACGGGTGGTAATTACTGCTAATTAGCAATTACTTCTCTGATTTAGCGAACCGTAATGCCAATGGGGAAATAACAAGCCTTATTTCATTGAACTGAACGCAACACCAGTCTTGAAGCCACAAGAGACGGCTGATGCTGAAATTATAACACTAAATGCGATGTTGTCAAACTACTCCGTGCCCACCTCATCAGCGCTGATTCCACTTTCACATTGAGCACAACCAATAACAAGTTTCTCCCTGGATTGAATTCCGGCAAAATTTAAAAAAATATTTTCTGCCATCTAGAGATTCCATTCCGATTCCTCTCATGGTTGAACATAAAAATGCCTGTGTTATTGGTATTACCTTCGCAGTACCCTGCAAAAATAAATGTAGGACCGACAATTAGGACCACAGCATCACATAAAGCGATACTAAGAAACATTATTAGCAGACGCACACACACACACACACATACACACACACACACACACACACACACACACACACGCACACAGCACACACTCGCACAATACATACACGCACAAACATACTCTCTCTCCCTCACACACGCGCGCGCACAAACACGCGCACGCAGGCAAATGAACGTCAGTACATGTATTAAATTCTTTATTAAATTCATGTCGTAAATTCTTTGTCGATCTCCCAGTTCATGGCTTTCTCTTCCCAACGCGTTGAACACGATATTTCACGGTGGAGTCAGCGTATCGATTAAGGGGTTGAAGAAACAAAGGCGACATTGAAACAGCTTCAAGGCCATGTTGTAGAAACAAGAATTATTCACAGCAGAATTAAAGAAGAAGAACAATAAATTGGGAAAAGAGAGTAATAGGCCAGTCTGCCAGTGAGAGGATAGGATTGAGCATGCAGTTGACCACAAAGTGAAAATGATGAGAGGATTAATATGCATTTGGCAAAAATGCTGAAGCAGTGAGAGAAAACGACAGCAGCACAAAGAAACTCGACAAACGCGTTAATGTAAGAGTGTTCGCTTCATTCTCCACCTGCCTGTCGGCGGTATACAGTGGAGGGGGTGTTCATTCTGTGCCTAATATCTCCGGTGCAATGTGACAGTATGGAGATCATTTTATAGATATCAGTCCCTGGTACAGATTAAGAATGTGTGGTTCTATAGTTCTCACTCTCCGGTTTATTGTGAGAGTGTATATATCATATTGTACATACCAGTCTCTGCTGCAGTGTGAGAGTGTGGGTTTCATTCTGTATCAGTCAGTCTGTGTTACAGTTTGAGAGTGTGGATTTCATTCTGTATCTGTCAGTCTGTGTTACAGTGTGAGAGTGTGGGTTTCATTCTGTATCAGTCAGTCTGTGTTACAGTGTGAGAGTGTGGATTTCATTCTGTATCTGTCAGTCTCTGCTACAGTGTGAGAGTGCGGGTTTCATTCTGTATCTGTCAGTCTCTGTTACAGTGTGAGAGTGTGGGTTTCATTCTGTATCAGTCAGTCTGTGTTACAGTGTGAGAGTGTGGGTTTCATTCTGTACCTGTCGGTCTCTGCTACAGTGTGAGAGCGTGGGTTCATTCTGTATCTGTCAGTCTCAGTTACAGTGTGAGAGTGTGGGGTTCATTCTGTATCTGTCAGTCTCTGTTACAGTGTGAGAGCGTGGATTTCATTCTGTATCTGTCAGTCTCTGCTACAGTGTGAGAGTGTAGGTTTCATTCTGTATCTGTCTGTTTCTGTTACAGTGTGAGAGTGTGGGTTTCATTCTGTATCAGTCAGTCTGTGTTACAGTGTGAGAGCGTGGATTTCATTCTGTATCTGTCAGTCTCTGCTACAGTGTGCGAGTGTGGGTTTCATTTTGCATCTGCTTTTCTCTGCTCGATCGTTAAGTGTTATCGATTGAGTTCTGTACCCGTAACCGACTGACTTAATGGGAGTAGCTGTATTATTTCTCCAACTTTCGCGGTTCCTCAAATCTAGTATCTACTCTTAAACCTGTTGCTGCCTTCATATATAAGTGCGTAAGTAAATTCATGAACTGATAGAAATCGAACGCATAGAGGCAGAATGTTTCATGTTCCAGCGGTGTGTATACAAATAGATTTCCCTCAACTATTTTAATTGCTACCTTCACTATGTATCTCTGCCCTCTTAAGTTTGACAATTCTTTTGCACAATTCTTGAGCGCAACTGTGTGAGTTTTTTCGAGAGATATCCGACTCGTTAATAATACAATATTAATTTTGATTCTCTTGTGTGAGCTTCAGACTGGTCTGTATCATGCCTTCCATGTTTTATTGACAAAATAGTTACAGCCTTGTCCTGTGTAGTAGTGAGGAAGTTTGTGATTAGGGTGTGTAGGAATGTCAGGATCCACATTTGTAATAATCGAATGAGGTAGGGGTTATATGGGAGGGCGGGTTCCAGTGTCGGCACAACTTTGTGGGCCGAAGGGCCTGTACTGTGCTGTACTGCTCTATGTTCTATGTTCAATGATCCAAATTGTTTCATGCAGAAAAAACACCAGATCCCACTAGGTGCCACCAGTTATAAAACATACCCGCTGTGTACACAGTTCTCCATCAGCCCTGGACGATATCAATGTTTACTTCATTTTGATCCCCAGCTTCCCTGTATAATATTTACTTTCGATACAGTGAATTCCAGAGCTGTCTACAGTTCCTTCCATCTTTTAAACTACCTTCTCCATATCTGTAGTATCTGTGTGTATGTGTATTTAATTTTGTGTGTTTATTTTTTTGTTCGTGTGTCCATGTGTGCGTGTGAGAGTGTGTATATGTATATGTATATGCGGTTGTGTGTACTGAAATACCTGTTATACAGTGTATCTTATAAAGTATATGAATACAATTTCCTTTTCGTGCTTTGGAAGTTGAAACGGTAAGGTGACGGGCAAAGCCACTGTTGAATCCACCTGACCAACAGTAAGTTGCTGAAATATTGTGGCGTTCAGTTAGCTGTAGGAGTATAATGGTCTGGTAAGGCTGCCATTCACTGTCCTGTGGGTTACGAGAACAACAACCAACACGTTTGACTCTGGTGTAATTACCGGCATAATAGTTTCCTGTCATTTATAGATTCAACTCCGTAAACAGATGTCTTCATCTCTTGCTTTAACATAATATACCAGTGTATTTGAGATTATCTGCGCTGTGCCCTGGTAGAAATAAATACAGGATCTCCACATAAAGTCACATATGATGTAAATTCAATTCAGAAACCTTAATACACACAGACACACACACACACACACACACACACACACACACACACACACACACACACACACACATAGACTTTCTCTATCTCACTCGCTCACGTACACTTCCTCCATCTGTCTCTCTACCTCGTCGACACTCTATCCCTCCCCCCTCCTTCTCTCCATCTCTTACTGCGAATGTATTAAATTATTTACTGATGTCCCTGTTCATGTCTTTCTCTTACGTCACTGAACACGTTAAATAACATATTTTACGTCACAGTCTGCAGTTAGATTAAGGGACAGAAAAAAGTGTTACGACTTGTGGCAGAAAGCGATATTCAAAGGAGCATGAAAGAAAAATGAACAGTAAATGTAGAACAGAGGGTAATAGCTCAGTCTGCCAGTTTATGTTACAGCGAGAGAGTGTAGGTTTCATTCTGTACCTGTCAGTCTCTGTTACAGTGTGAGAGTGTGGGTTTCATATTGTATCAGTCAGTCTCTGTTACAGTGTGAGAGTGTGGGTTTCATTCTGTATCTGTCGGTCTCTGCTACAGTGTGAGAGTGTGGGTTCATTCTGTATCTGTCAGTCTCTGTTGCACTGTGAGAGTGTGGGTTCATTTCTGTATCTGTCAGTCTCTGTTACACTGTGAGAATGTGGGTTTCATTCTGTATCTGTCAGTCTCTGTTTCAGTGTGAGAGTGTGGATTTCATTCTATTTCTGTCAGTCTGTGCTGCAGTGTGAGAGTGTGGGTTCATTCCGTATCTGTTAGTCTCTGCTGCAGGATGAGAGTGTGGGGTTCATTCTGTAACTGTCAGTCTGTGCTACAGTGTGAGAGTGTAGTTTTCATTCTGTGTCTGCCAGTTTCTGTTACAGCGAGAGAGTGTAGGTTTCATTCTGTACCTGTCAGTCTCTGTTACAGTGTGAGAGTGTGGGTTTCATTCTGTATCTGTCAGTCTCTGTTACAGTGTCAGAGTGTGGGTTTCATTCTGTATCAGTCAGTCTGTGTTACAGCGTGAGAGTGTGGGTTTCATTCTGTATCTGTCGGTCTCTGCTAAAGTGTGAGAGTGGGTTACATTCTGTATCTGCCAGTCTCTGTTACAGTGTGAGAGTGTGGGTTTCATTCTGTATCTGTCAGTCTGTTACACTGTGAGAGTGTGGGTTCATTCTGTATCTGTCAGTCTCTGTTACACTGTGAGAATGTGGGTTTCATTCTGTATCTGTCAGTCTCTGTTTCAGTGTGAGAGTGTGGGTTCATTCCGTATCTGTCAGTCTCTGTTACACTGTGAGAGTGTGGGTTTCATTCTGTATCTGTCAGTCTCTGTTACACTGTGAGAGTGTGGGTTCATTCTGTATCTGTCAGTCTCTGTTACCGTGTGAGAGTGTGGGTTCATTCTGTATCTGTCAGTCTCTGTTACACTGTGAGAGTGTGGGTTCATTCTGTATCTGTCAGTCTCTGTTACACTGTGAGAATGTGTGTTTCATTCTGTATCTGTCAGTCTCTGTTTCAGTGTGAGAGTGTGGGTTCATTCTGTATCTGTCAGTCTCTCTTACACTGTGAGAATGTGGGTTTCATTCTCTATCTGTCAGTCTCTGTTTCAGTGAGAGAGCGTGGATTTCATTCTGTATCTGTCCGTTTCTGTTACAGTGTGAGAGTGTGGGTTTCATTCTGTATCTGTCAGTCCCTGCTACAGTGTGACAGTGTGGTTTTCATTATGTATCTGCCAGTCTCTGTTACAGTGTGAGAGTGTGGGTTTCATTCTGTATCTGTCAGTCTCTGTTGCAGTGTGAGAGTGTGGGTTTCATTCTGTATCAGTCAGTCTGTGTTACAGTGTGAGAGCGTGGATTTCATTCTGTATCTGTCAGTCTCTGCTACAGTGTGCGAGTGTGGGTTTCATTTTGCATCTGCTTGTCTCTGCTCGATCGTTAAGTGTTATCGATTGAGTTCTGTACCCGTAACCGACTGACTTAATGGGAGTAGCTGTATTATTTCTCCAACTTTCGCGGTTCCTCAAATCTAGTATCTACTCTTAAACCTGTTGCTGTCTTCATATATAAGTGCGTAAGTAAATTCATGAACTGATAGAAATCGAACGCATAGAGGCAGAATGTTTCATGTTCCAGCGGTGTGTATACAAATAGATTTCCCTCAACTATTTTAATTGCTACCTTCACCATGTATCTCTGCCCTCTTAAGTTTGACAATTCTTTTGCACAATTCTTGAGCGCAACTGTGTGAGTTTTTTCGAGTGATGTCCGACTCGTAAATAATGCAATATTAGTTTTGATTCTCTTGTGTGAGCTTCAGACAGGTCTGTATCATGCCTTCCATGTTTTATTGACAAAATAGTTACAGCCTTGTCCTGTGTAGTAGTGAGGAAGTTTGTGATTAGGGTGTGTAGGAATGTCAGGATCCACATTTGTAATAATCGAATGAGGTAGGGGTTATATGGAAGGGAGGGTTCCAGTGTCGGCACAACATTGTGGGCCGAAGGGCCTGTACTGTGCTGTACTGCTCTATGTTCTATGTTCAATGATCCAAATTGTTTCATGCAGAAAAAACACCAGATCCCACTCGGTGCCACCAGTTATAAAACATACCCGCTGTGTACACAGTTCTCCATCAGCCCTGGACGATATCAATGTTTACTTCATTTTGATCCCCAGCTTCCCTGTATAATATTTACTCTCGATACCGTGAATTCCAGAGCTGTCTACAGTTCCTTCCATCTTTTAAACTACCTTCTCCATATCTGTAGTATCTGTGTGTATGTGTATTTGATTTTGTGTGTTTATTTGTTTGTTCGTGTGTCCATGTGTGCGTGTGAGAGTGTGTATATGTATATGTATATGCGGTTGTGTGTACTGAAATACCTGTTATACAGTGTATCTTATAACGTATATGAATACAATTTCCTTTTCGTGCTGTGGAAGTTGAAACGGTAAGGTGACGGACAAAGCCACTGTTGAATCCACCTGACCAACAGTAAGTTGCTGAAATATTGTGGCGTTCAGTTAGCTGTAGGAGTATAATGGTCTGGTAAGGCTTCCATTCACTGTCCTGTGGGTTACGAGAACAACAACCAACACGTTTGACTCTGGTGTAAATGCCGGCAGAATAGTTTCTGACATTTATAGATTCAACTCCGTAAACAGATGTCTTCATCCCCTGCTTTAACATAATATACCAGTGTATCTGGGATTATCTGCGCTGTGCCCAGGTAGAAATAAATACAGGATCTCCACATAAGGTCACACATGAAGTAAATTCAATGTAGAAACCATAATACACACAGACACACACACACATAGACTTTCTCTATCTCACTCGCTCGCATACACTTCCTCCATCTGTCTCTCTATCTCGTCGACACTCTATCCCTCCCCCGCCCTTTTCTCCATCTCTTACTGAGAATGTATTAAATTATTTACTGATGTCCCTGTTCATGTCTTTCTCTTACGTCACTGAACACGTTAAATAACATATTTTACGTCACAGTCTGCAGTTAGATTAAGGAACAGAAAAAAGAGATACGACTTGTGGCAGAAAGCGATATTCAAAGGAGCATGAAAGAAAAATGAACAGTAAATGTAGAACAGAGGGTAATAGCTCAGTCTGCCAGATAGCAAAGGGTTCAGGATGCAGTACGTTTCAAGCAGAAATTGAACAGAAGGTTGAATTGTAATTCACATAAATTACAGAGGAGAGACAGAGAACGACAGCAGTGCAGAGACAATCAACAAACAGGAGCGATTCCATCGCATAATATGTGTGTTCTGGTGCGATGTGAGTTTGGGGACCGGGTTCATTTTGTAGAAATCAGTCCCTGGTATAGACTGAGAGTGTGGGTATCTGCAGGTGTCATTCTCGGGTTCAGTGTGAGAGTGTGGGGTTCATTCTGTATCAGCAGTCTCCGTTACACTGTGAGAGTATGGATTTCATTCTGTATCTTTCAGTCTCTGTTACACTGTGAGAGTGTGGGTTTCATTCTGTATCTGTCAGTGTCTGTCTCAGTGTGCGAATGTGGGTTTCATTCTGTATCTGTCAGTCTCTGTTGCACTGTGAGAGTGTGGGTTTCATTCTGTATCAGCAGTCTCTGTTACAGTGTGAGAGTGTGGGTTTCATTCTGTATCTGTCAGTGTCTGTTACAGTGTGAGAGTGTGGGTTTCATTCTGTATCTGTCAGTCTGTTACAGTGTGAGAGTGTGGGTTTCATTCTGTATCTGTCAGTCACTGCTACAGTGTGAGAGTGTGGGTTTCATTCTGTATCTGTCAGTCTCTGTTGCACTGTGAGAGTGTGGGTTTCATTCTGTATCAGCAGTCTCTGTTACAGTGTGAGAGTGTGGGTTTCATTCTGTATCAGCAGTCTCTGTTACAGTGTGAGAGTGCGGGTTTCATTCTGTATCTGTCAGTCTCTGCTGAAGTGTGAGCGTGTGGGTTCATTCCGTATCTGTCAGTCTCTGCTGCAGGGTGAGAGTGTGGGGTTCATTCTGTAACTGTCAGTCTCTGCTACAGTGTGAGAGTGTAGTTTTCATTCTGTGTCTGCCAGTTTCTGTTACAGCGAGAGAGTGTAGGTTTCATTCTGTACCTGTCAGTCTCTGTTACAGTGTGAGAGTGTGGGTTTCATTCTGTATCAGTCAGTCTCTGTTGCAGTGTGAGAGTGTGGTTTTCATTCTGTATCAGTCAGTCTGTGTTACAGTGTGAGAGTGTGGGTTCATTCCGTATCTGTCAGTCTCTGCTGCAGGGTGAGAGTGTGGGGTTCATTCTGTAACTGTCAGTCTCTGCTACAGTGTGAGAGTGTAGTTTTCATTCTGTGTCTGCCAGTTTCTGTTACAGCGAGAGAGTGTAGGTTTCATTCTGTACCTGTCAGTCTCTGTTACAGTGTGAGAGTGTGGGTTTCATTCTGTGTCTGCCAGTCTCTGTTACAGTGTGAGAGTGTGGGTTTCATTCTGTACCTGTCAGTCTCTGTTACAGTGTGAAAGTGTGGGTTTCATTCTGTATCAGTCAGTCTGTGTTACAGTGTGAGAGTGTGGGTTTCATTCTGTATCTGTCGGTCTCTGCTACAGTGTGAGAGTGTGGGTTCATTCTGTATCTGTCAGTCTCTGTTACACTGTGAGAATGTGGGTTTCATTCTGTACCTGTCAGTCTCTGTTTCAGTGTGAGAGTGTGGATTTCATTCTGTATCTGTCAGTGTCTGTTACAGTGTGAGAGTGTGGGTTTCATTCTGTATCTGTCAGTCACTGCTACAGTGTGAGAGTGTGGGTTTCATTCTGTATCTGTCAGTCTCTGTTACACTGTGAGAGTGTGGGTTTCATTCTGTATCTGTCAGTCTCTGTTGCACTGTGAGAGTGTGGGTTTCATTCTGTATCAGCAGTCTCTGTTACAGCGTGAGAGTGTGGGTTTCATTCTGTATCTGTCAGTCTCTGCTGAAGTGTGAGCGTGATGGGGTTCATTCTTTAACTGTCAGTCTCTGCTACAGTGTGAGAGTGCGGGTTTCATTCTGTATCTGTCAGTCTCTGCTGAAGTGTGAGCGAGTGGGTTCATTCCGTATCTGTCAGTCTCTGCTGCAGGGTGAGAGTATGGGGTTCATTCTGTAACTGCCAGTTTCTGTTACAGCGAGAGAGTGTAGGTTTCATTCTGTACCTGTCAGTCTCTGTTACAGTGTGAGAGTGTGGGTTTCATTCTGTATCAGTCAGTCTCTGTTGCAGTGTGAGAGTGTGGTTTTCATTCTGTAGCAGTCAGTCTGTGTTACAGTGTGAGAGTGTGGGATTCATTCTGTATCTGTCGGTCTCTGCTACAGTGTGAGAGTGTGGGTTCATTCTGTATCTGTCAGTCATTGTTACACTGTGAGAGTGTGGGTTCATTCTGTATCTGTCAGTCTCTGTTACACTGTGAGAATGTGGGTTTCATTCTGTATCTGTCAGTCTCTGTTTCAGTGTGAGAGTGTGGATTTCATTCTATTTCTGTCAGTCTCTGCTGCAGTGTGAGAGGGTGGGTGTTACGTATTCAGGCCTCAATGAATATATGAGTTAGGCGAGGGTTTATATAACAAATAACGCGTTCATTAATCACTGAAAACAAACCCCCCACAAGTAAATAAACACTAACGTAACCGGAAACAGCTGCTGTGCGGTAGCTCAAACAGTTCTTAAAGCGATGTTGCAAAAACAGTTCTTTCAAGTAGTATTGTCAAAAGTTCGATTTGCTCACAGTTCATTTAAAAGGAGAGACTTTATAAGACGATTTAATTTCTCTTTCACGTCGCTTTACTTCGATCCCCGACGTCGAACTTTTCCCACGACGATTTTAACGAAACGGCTTAAAGGCACTGACCTTTCCTTTATCACACTGTCCTCAATCTCCTGCTATCCCGCCGAGATTAACACCAGGACAGTCCACGAATTCCTTTCGGATAAGGATTACATAAGGTCGAAACCCGTTTCACCGTCGTAAATAGATTCTCCTCGATCTTTAACTCCCGAACTCCGATCTTCTCTCTCCACTGATTCCTCAAACTAGCAGCATTGTTAAGAACCTGCTGGCAATGACCTTTTAAACTTTAGGCATTAGATAAATCTTCACCCTTCAACTAAACTCCGTCATCACATTAAATCACGCAGTGGCATGAATTCAACTTGCCAAATCCAGCCACGAACTGCTCCTCCTCACAGGGTGGGGTCTTCCTTTTATAACCTGTAAAAAAAACCTGTCACATGATCTCTACTGGTGGGAATATGACATCGTTCCACCATCACAAGACCATTACCTCAAGTCCAGTATAGCTTCAACCCCAGTCACGTGTCAAGGGTACCACTGTCATGTCACGAGTACGTAACAGTGGGTTTCATTCTGTATCTGTCGGTCTCCGCTACAGTGTGAGAGTGTGGGTTTCATTCTATATCTGTCAGTTTCTGCTACAGTGTGACAGTGTGGGTTTCATTCTGTATCTGTCAGTCTCTGTTATAGTGTGAGATTGTGGAGTTCATTCTGTATGTGTCAGTCTCTGTTACAGTGTGGGAGTGTGGGCTTCATTCTGTATCTGTCAGTCTTTGCTACAGTGTGAGACTGTGGGTTTCATTCTGTATGTGTCAGTCTCTGTTACAGTGTGAGAGTGTGGGCATCATTCAGTATCTGTCAGTCTCTGCTGCATTGTGAGACTGTGGGTTTCATTCTGTGTCTGCTAGTCTCTTTTACACTGTGAGAGTGTGGGTTTCATTCTGTACCTGAGTCTCTGCCACAGTCTGAGAGGTTGGGTTTCAATCTGTATCTGTCAGTCTGTGTTACAGCGTGAGAGTGTGGGTTTCATTCTTTTTCTGTCAGTCTCTATTACTGTGACGGTGCGGGTTTCATTCTGTATCTGTCAGTCTCTCCTACAGTGTGAGAGTGTAGGTTTCATTCTTTATCAGTCAGTCTCTGTTCGAGTATTTCGTGTGGCGTCTCAGTCCTGCACCTGTGAGACTCTAATTCAATGTGAGCGGGTCTATTTTTCCTCCTTCTTTCTCGCTGTTCCTCAAATTCAGAAAATACTCTGAAAATAGATATTGTATTCCCAGAGCTATTTTTAGAACAAGAGTCTCCGGCATTTGGTTTATGTTAAAATTGTGAGAAAGACAGTGAACTGATGAATGATCACGGCTGTATGGAGCAGTACATCCTGTTTAATAGAGTCATACGGCAAACAGACCGTTCGGCCCAGCATTACTCGGCATGCGATTCTTGCTAAAACACATAGAGCCAATGGAACAGCACTCGATCTGTAAAATGGTCCCCTCCTACATTTACACAGTTAGTCCAGCGGTCGTGAAGCATCCGGATTCCTTCTTTGTAGGAGTCGCCGTCCTGGACCTCCAGAAGTGGTCCACAGCAGGGGTGATTGATGAGTTCGAAGGAGATGAATTATACAGTTCATGTTACATGCACGTGCATTTCAGCACTTTGAGTGATTATTCAGAAAGTTTGAAGTTAATAACTCATCATAACTCTTTGAAAAATAAATGCACCAGGTTTGTAAAGTTGACATCTTCGACCTCAGGCTACGAACTTATTAATCACCCCCCCCCCCCCCGCTATAGACATTTCTCTCACAGTTCTAAATTGCTCCTTCACCGTGTATTCGCAACTCTTATGTTTGCCGATTCTGTCACAGATTCCTCAATGTGCACCAGACCATGAATTATCCAGAGTTACTTTCCACTGATAAATAATATAATATTCATTTCGATTTACTTATGACAGCCTCAGACTGCTCTGCAATATGCCATGCATTTTTCATTGATAAAATTGTGACAGCCTTGTTCCGTGCAGCACTGAAAGTGTTTGTGAGTGGGAATGCGAGGGGAGATCAAGATTCTCATTTGGATTCATCCAAAGCTGCTCATTGCAGCACGCGGTTGATGGAAGAATCTTGAGAATTTGGCGTCACTGATTACGTCACTGCACAGACGGGAATGTTCCCCCCGTCAGGGACATGATGCGCGGAAGAGTTGCTCCTGTGTTGCCGGATGCAGTGTCCTATATTACACCCATCAGTGCAGAAGACCGAGACGAATGAGGGTGAATGGACTTAAGATGCTGAACAGACTGATATCACAATGTAAACACATGACCTGGACATGTTGGGATCATGGAACAGCAGAGAACAGGAACAAGCCCTGTGACTACAGCTCCTGTGCTGAACACGATACCGAATGAGACTAAACTCTGATGACCGTACCTGACCCATCTCCATTCATTCACTGCATTTTCCTGTGCTACACCAACAACGTCGTAAACAACAATGTATTACCGACTGCTACAATTGACAGATTTCACAGGCACCCTGCATTATCAGTGAAACAAACAAACTTGTCCCGCGCATCTGAGCTACTCTCCTCTCGTGTTAAATACAGAACATCGCCCACTAGATATTTCTACCTTTGTGTGAAAGAATTTAAAACTCTCTAGACATGCGGGGGTTAACCTAATCGCATAGGAATGCTACTAAAATTTACCTGAGGTCTGAGTTGCAAGTCATAGAATCTAATCCTTGCTAAAGTCTAAACTAGAATGCTACGGCATCATATTGACGTCATGCTCTTATTTGTTGAAAATTTGTCCGAAGTTGAAAGTCACGTTATTATCTAGTACTAATTTCACAGTCAAGCAACGTTATTCTTCAGTGCTTTTAGTTACCTACGCTCGGTCTATATAATGAAGCGGGTCTGCAGGATAAGCAGAGCCCCTGAGCACCGCTTTTAGGTGCCCGAGCTCTCCATAATATCATGCAATAAAGTCCTTTAGTCTGAAACAATTCTCTGAGTCGGCCTGATTTAATCTGTCTGCTGCTCCTGAGATTTATCCGCAGCACTTGTCCGCAACAATTAACCTTCTAGGCCTCTCATAACTCTATCAGGTTCTGCCGGATCTCCCCCTCAGCCTCTGTGCCCAGGAAGGGGAGGTAGAGGGACCATCCGACAGTCCTCTTTTTGACGGACCGGAAGTGGAAGGAGTGAGCAGTTTCAATTTCATTGGTGTTAACTTCTTTGAGGATCCATCCCGGGCCCAATATATTGACTCAGTCTCAAAGAGAGCACCACTGTGGCGATTCGTCATTCAGAGTTTAAGAGGAATCTGTCTGTCACGCAGGACTCTCGCACATTTCGACAGATGTACCGTGGAGAGCATTCTAACTGAAAGCATCACCGTCCGCCATGGAGGGGCCACTGCACAGGATCAGAACAGTCTGCTGGAAGATGTTTTCTCGGAAGGCTGCATCATAGGCGCTCGCCTCCCAAGCACCCAAGACACCTTCAAAAGACGATGCCTCAAAATGCTGCGTCCATCAGTAAAGAGCTCACCCCACCCACCTCGCTCGCCGATAGGGCACAGGGGCCCGACCACACACACTCAGGGTTTCGGAAGCAGCTTCTTCACATCCGCAATCAGATATGAGAATGGAGATCGATCCGCTGATGAAATCTCCCTTTGTATTTTTCCCTTTCGTTCTGCACGATATATTTAATTTATTTCTGTACAGACTGCAGTCATTGTAATTTGTAGCTGTATTATTCTGTAATGCAATGTGCGGTTACCGCATGACGACAAAAGCACGTGACACGCATACGGGTCCTGTCTGACTGCAGCTGTGACAGACGGAATGACCTGAGTGACGGGACCTTTGATGACGACGTTGCTTTCTTGAGGAGGCGCCTCCAGTAGATACTTCTCACTCCGAGAAGCGACGTGATTGTGATGCGTTGGCAGCTTCAATGCTTCCTTGAGAGTGTGGGGAGTGAGGGACATCGGACACTTCGAAGCCCAGAGGCAGAAGCAGGAAGATGTTGGAGCAGGGCAGGGTACTGCTGGACTGTGGCTCCTAATCCTGGTCCCGTCAATTTAGGATAGATGTGGACGTCTCCATCATGTAGCCGAGAATATTCCTGGGAATACTTCCTTGGGTAAGGATGCTCAGACGCAGGTTAGACTGGAAAAGCTGTTATTACTCGTCCTGGAGCAGAGAAGCCGAAGAAGTGTACAAAGGCTCTGGTAAATCTAGTCAAAAAGAAAAGAAGAGATGACGAAAGGTTTAAAAAGCTAGGTACTGATAGAGAGCTGGAAGGTTATAAGGCCAGCAGAAAGGAGCTCAAGAAAGAAATTAGGAGAGCTGGATGTGGCCATGAGAAGGCCTTGGCGGGCAGGATTAAGGAAAACCGCAAGGCATTCTACAGGTATGTGAAGTGGAAGAGGATAGGAAGTGAAAGAATGGGACCAATCAAGTGTGACAGTGGAAAAGAGTGCATAGAACCGGGGGAGATAGCAGGGGTACTTAATGAGTACCTCGCTTCAGTGTACATTACGGAGAAATGTTCTTGGCAAATGTAGGGAGAACCTACAGCGGACGGAAAAGCTTGAGCATGTAGATATTACGGAAGTGGATGTGCCGGATCTTTGGGAAAGCATCAGTTTGGGTAAGTCACCGTGTATTGCACAAAGCCTACAGCAGCAAAAAATCACTGGATATTGTTCAAAGCCTACAGCAGCAACGTTCCCCATATCATCCAACGCTACATCGACGATTGTTGCTGCTCCCTGCATGGTGCTGACCTCCTCGATTTATTCAACTTTGCCTCCAACTTCCACCCTGCCCTCAGATTTAGCTGGTCTATTTCCGACTCCTCCCTTCTCTTTCTCCATCTCTGTCTCCATCTCCGGAGACAGTCTATCCACTGGTATATTTAATAAACCTACTGCCTCACGGCTGTCCGGACGGTACCACTTCATTTGAAAATAATGCCACCCCTTCAATCAGCTTCTCCGTCCTGTCTGTGTCTGCTCTCAGACTGAGGCTTTTTCATTCCAGAGCAGCTGATTCTACTTCCGGTTCCCATTCTGACTAGCCAGTCCACTTCCTCCTCTACTGCCAAGGCGGCGACACACAGGTTCGAGTACTGACACCTTGTATTCCGTCAGGGTAGCCTCCAATATCCTGGCATGAACATCGATTTCTCTAATGGCTGGTCATTGCCCACACTCACCCCTACAACCTCTTCCCCATTCCGCATTTATGTCTCCCTTTCACAAGTTCTCTTCTGACCTGATCATCCCCACTCTCTGGTGCTCTCCTCTAACCACCGCAACCCCACACACTTCCCTTTTTTCCATGGACTTCTTTCTGCTCGATTCAGATTCCCCGTTCTCCAGACCTTTATTTCTTTCACTAATCAACTTTCCATCTTTTTATTTCACCCCTCCCTCTACCACAGTCACATCTATCAACTTCCACCTTAACTTATCTTCCCCTGACAGAGGTTTCTAACCACACTTCTCCCCTTCTTTTCCGGTACCGATGAAGGGTCTCAGAAAAGATGCAAAGCGTGTGAGCTGTCAGGGATGTGTATGGGAAGGGAATGAACCATGGCGAATGAAACGGTGTCAAAGAATACAGATATGATTTTAGTGGGGCAGAACAATCTGTAACGAAGTATTTACCTGAACAGGGACGACTGTGGGAATTGGGTATGAGGTAGAAACGGGAGACGCCGGTTGCGGGAGCTATGAGGGTGCTGCAATGGAATTTGATCCCCAGAGCTAGTCGTGTTGGGGACAAAGGTCTGATGCTCCGTGGTGGATCCTTTTCGAGGAGTAAGAAGGAGAAGATGTCTGAGAGCTGACGCTGGGCCTCCGGAAGGTAGTTCTGTCTGAGCGCAAATTAATCTGTCTGGACTTTAGAGCAATAATCAAGCACTGATTGCACCCAAAATTAGTGGTGAATTCCGGATTTCGCTACTCCTTAAGTTATAAACATTCTGATAGCGATATCGGAACTGAAACTACAGCTAAACTAACTTTTATGAAACTTTGTTTTGGAGAGGGGAACGTGAAGCAAATCGGCACGGCATGTTGAGGAATTTCCAGATAAGTATGTTATTCAGGAAATTGCCAACGACTCGTTACTAGTCCAATGTTTTTGAAGTGAGATAGCAACTCTGTATTGCACAGTTATGTTTCAAGGAATTCTGATTTAAACCAAGGGGCAATTGGAACGTTAGGGCTCGATTCATAATATGTTGCTCTACTGATTGGGATGTGTGTGTAAAGTGATTTGGAATGGCATTAAATTGTCCGTTTAAGTGGGCACTGTTCACTGTCAGCGCGTCACTTTAATTTTGAGGTAATACTAGGTAGATAGCCTTAAGAAAAGTTAACAGAATTGAATTAAATATATTTTAACATCCTTCATATAATGAGCGAAAATCTCTACTTTTCCCGTCTAAATGTGCAAAGTGCAATTATAGTAATTTATACTAAATCCTGTTTAGTACTACTTCTTAGACAATTTGTACTGCTCTTTCTTATTTTAATATAACGGCTGCCAATATCTTACCGGAACAAGGACAGAGGTTTGAGATACCTGTAGCTTGAGATACTGCATGATTCCGTCACCAAACAATAAACAGTCCATCTCGATGCATTTCATATCATAGTCGGGGATTTCAGTCAGGCTTGTTTGAAGAAATCCCTGCCCAATTACAATCAGCATATAACCTGTAGCACCAGAGGTCCCAACACACAAGGCCACTGTTAAACTAAGATAAGGAATGCCTACCGTTCCTTGCCCAGACCACATTTCAGGAAATCTGATCACTTAGCTGTCCTTCTCCTACCTCCATACAGCCAGAGGCTAAAGAGCAAGGCTCCAGAGATTAGGACAATAAAGGGACTGTTGCAGGAGGCAGAAGACCGGCTAAGGGGTTGCTTTGAATCTCGTGTTTGTGTCTCAGTATTATAAAGACTTCTCATTGTATGGGGAATGTTTCATTACTGGTTACACATTAACTTTATCCTGTAGGTTTTGTTTGGTTTTGGATAGTGAAGCGGTTAACAGGTCACTTCACAGATTTAGATAAGGACAATTCGAGAATAAATCTCTTTGTTTTCAACACCGGATATTAGAGGGACTGATGTGCAAGGAAAAATACATTTTACAGAACGGAAATATTTAAGCAATCTATTCTATATAAAACAATGCTTCATTTCCTGAAATAATGGAAAGGCAAAATTGTTGGGAACAGCGACGTTTTCAGGAAATTCAATTTATTAATCCGCTTGTAGAGCCGGTGTGGATTTATTTTCGAAATGGGAGAACTACTTGACCCTTTCAACTGAGCGGTATCGACTTCTAAAATGTTTCAAAACTAAAATAGCGGAGGAGATCAAAAGACCTTTCAACTGCTCTCTGAATCTGGTCTGGGTCACTCCGTAGATAAATGTATTCGTGCAGCTGCGGAAATTCTGAATCACAGAACCCCCAAAACTGTGCCTGAACATGTCGAATAGACATTTCCGGGTCTGTGCAGATGCATCGCATGAGAATGAAGACCAGAGTGGTTGTCGCCCAACAGAGAAGGAAACTCACCGAAAGGCTGAAGAGCAGAATGATGGATTGTCTCCGACTCTCCATCTCCGGATCTCGCTGTTTCCCGCAATTTCCCCGTCCCTTCAGTCCCCTGCGCACTCTGCTCGCCGCCAGTATCTGTCTGACGGTCAGAGCATTGAGAGTCAAAATGAGGAAGAAAGGAAGTAGCGGATTCAACAGACGGTCCACCCAATAATACCCCTCAAATGATTCCGAGAATGGCAGTATGGGTTTACTGAAACATCCAATTACCCCTCACCAACAACGTTATTCTTTCCATATACATTAAATAAAATGGTACGTTTTTTAAACAGAAACCGATAAATACTGCGCCAATCACCAAACCTGCAATTCTGGGGATGCAGTATTTTGTTTTAAATTTAGTGGAGCAAATGGCCACAAAGCGATCGAAAGTGAAAGCGACAGTAAACCACACGGAACAGTCAACGGCCACGTGACACAGGACGTAGTGGACAAGGCAGAACGGAGCGTAACAGGACTCCGTAATGAAATCCGTATGCTCGACCCATCCGGTGGAACAGGACCTCGGTAATCACCACCATTAGATCCGCCGCAGACATCGCCACCAGGTAACGCGTGACGCATTTGGAGAGACCGCAGTTTCCGCGGCTCAGAATGATGATCGCCAGAAGGTTAACTGCAGTGAAGCAAAGAGGACCAAAAATAAGAATAAAGAATTTCAAACGTTTTTATTTTGCAGAAATACAGCCGTCAATTGTTCTCTTGAAACAAAATCCATCGTTCATCTCTGTTGATCATTTCAGAGGAAGTAAAATCAAGACTATTTATATGCGGTTTGTTTGAACACCTGACCGCATCATAAACCGCTTTACTGTAGCATATGTCCATATTAATCTCCTCACGTTGACGGATGCAGCAGCGATGAGCAGAGTCCAGGAATGATAGAGCACAGAAACGTGCCCTTCGGCCCAATATCACGACGCCAACCGACATGGCCATCTGAGCTGGTGCTGTTTGCTCTCGTTTTGATGACATCTCTGTAAAGCGTTCACATTTGTCAAACTCTCCAGGTGTATGTTAAATATTGTTAACGACTCTGTATCGCCCATTTCTTTTGTCAGGGTGTTCAATACACAGAGTAAATTCTGTGTGCGAAAACGTCTCTTGGAATCCAAATACATTTCTGCCCTCTGATGTTTAATCTATTCCCTTTTGCTCACGATTACCCAACCCCACGGAGATCAATGACCGCATCATGGCTTTATACACCTCTATTACGGCAATGCACCTCTATCCGCCAATTACCTGCCCTAAAATGCCACTCGGCCGAACCTCTCCCTATAACTCAGGCCCCAGACTTCCTGCAGCATCTTCGTAAATACTGTCTGCATTCTTTTCAACGAACTTCTGCCTTTCCTATAACAGGGTGACCAAAACTGTTCACGGAACTCCAAGCGCGGTATCTCCAAGGAGAGGGGTAGTGTAATTGATGTGCGCATCTACGCTTCTTTGCGAAGGTTTTAGTTATTATTAGATTGCAAGTTCAGATTCTGAAACCAAGATCTTGCTCCCAGCAACCTTCCGACAATTTTCTTTTACTGATTCAGGGACAAATCATTGCTCTGAGCAGAACATTGTTACAGGGTTTGAAACGTGCACCAGACTTTAAATGTGACCCATTTGAATAATAGTCCAGCTGCGAACCCGCGCATCTGAGAGGGAACAGTGCTGGCACCAAGAAACATAGATAAGAATTTGCTGACCGGGAAAACTTGGGAATTGGAAAAAAGTAGAAAATGGAACGTCCTTTAATTGAACAGTGCTGGGAGGGGAAAGTAGAAGGGGAAAAGATGAGTTTACTTTTCAGAAAGACGGAAAAGAAATTTTTGGTGCAAACTGGTAAATTTTCAATTGGGCGCTCAGCCGCTGGAAGATGCGAGCGCGAGTGTTTGAGGAGCGACAAGAGTCTCTGGATCACAGCCGTGGCGGCGCAAAGTTTATGGTGAAATGGAATCCTACCGCACGGCCGCGTCATTGGAATCCCTGTCTTCAGACGAGTCTCTTTCACCCTTCCCTAACAAGCCGGCCTCGGAGACGAAGCACACGACACTACTGAGTTGCTGTAAAGCCTCATTTGTTTCACAAATGTCCTTTAGGGATGGAGAATATTCGCCTTTATCTGGATCTTATGGGACTGTAGACACAAGAATCCCGTGGATTGTTACGTTAATCCTCTAAATGGGAAAATCAGAAAGGCGGTAATAATATCGGAATTGCCCGTGATGGTCACATCCCGTGAATCCGAACAGGAAAAGAGAACAGAATTTCACAATTTGAAATCAAAGCTATTTACTGTGAGTTTAAACGTTAATCTACTGCTCACGTGACAGGGTTTGAAGAAATGAGGTCCGCTAATGACGGGAGGTTTTGCTAGACATGGATTATGTGTGTTGTTTCAGTGTAGTTCGAGGTCTCACGTCACAAATGAGAAGACTACAGGCAAGTCCAGTGACAAGTCTGCATGACCCAGGTTAAAATGTTAACAGGGCAGGAGATTGAGAGGAACGAAACGACATTTTAGGGATTTTTAATAAACACCGATTAAAATCACATCAGCAGTAGCTGAGAACGGCGCGAGGTCTCTGCTTCCGTAAAAGTAATCGAAAGGCACTTACCCGGGATACCGACAATTATAATCACTGCATAGCAAATAGCCCTCTCTTGGACCATTGTTAATCCAAAACTGTTAGTATTTACAGTTCTGTTCGGAATTTTCCCAATTTCTAAATGTCATAAAAATAGTCAATAACCAGTAGTTAAACTCAAAGAGTTATAACAAAGCCCTGAGAGCAAATTTCTTTCGCGCCTACTGGGTAAAACTCTTCACCGATCACACATTGTTGAGAGTCCACCGCGTCTGGATGTTTCCGTCCTCAATGTAGCTGAAGCACAGAATGACATTCTTTTATAGAAAAATCGGTTACTAATGATGAAAATAACGTACATTGATTGGTGCTAATTACTACTAATTAGCAATTATTTCTGTTTTAACGAACCGTAATGCCAATGGGGAAAAACACGCCTTATTTCATTGAACTAAAAACAACAGCGTTCTTGAAGCCTCAAGAGACGGCTAACGTTGAGACTGCATTACCTTTGCACAGTATTTCGTTTCATTGCACATGTTAAATACAGCAAAATAATACAGAAAGATGGCAAAAGTAAAGGGAAACAAAATGAGGTAACAGCAAATTTCACTTTTTCCCAGTAACAAGCCTTATTACTTTTCGTTGTAGCTGTCGTCCCTTTCATCGGTGAAGACCCAGTGGATGTAGGATCTGTTTCCAGCGTCAGCTCTCAGTGGGAGTGGGGAAGATGTTGTGCAGTGGTGCATCGGGGCCTCCAGGTGGTCTGTGTGTCCGGATGTGTTGCTATTGTAGTGGCTATGAAGCTGGTATTGTGGCGCTGAGAAGTACTCTGGGTGAGCCATCATATTACTCATCATTGGAAATCACTCTGCAACAGAGTTAGTCAGTTTTGCAATGTTCGTCATCAGTCGGGTCATACTATCCGTGAACTCCCTGTCGGTTGCCTCCATACGCTCCAGTGTTTGCTTTTTTTAACTCCTCCTGCGCGGAGCCAACAGCTGTCCGTCGTTTGGCAATTTCCTTTCAGGTTTTTCTAGTCGCGCCAACGCGCAGCAAATCCTACACGGCGAGGTTCGACACCAAACATGTCGCTTGATTATGTAAATGAGTCCGACGCATGCCCAGTAGGAGGAGATTCGCCCAAATAATTATTTTAATGTGGACGGAGGTACTTTCAAATACGCCTGGTGTGGACGCCTATCGTTTTGACACGAAACCGGCGTTTTCAAAATTATCCGGTATAATGTGGACGAAGCTTCTGATTCACTTAATTCACTTAATTTGCTACGGTGACTTTTTCCTGGATATGATACATTGACATCAATATTCCCTCACTGTTTGCACTGTCACCGAGTCAGTTGCAAACACAGATGTTGGCAAGTATGCGGCGCGAAATGCAAACCAATTACCCCAGCATTACAAACATTATCCGCTGCTGTAACAGAGAGAGAGAAAAATAGTAAGCATTGTATCAAAATCGGTGTAAATGCAAATAGCTACCAGTAAAGATATTGCTGAGTCACCAGGTTGGATTTCAGAAAGAAATTGATTCAGGGAAAAAGTGCGTATAAAGCTGCTAAAGTTACGTATGTAAGTGTGTACCTCTAATATATTGTATCTGTTTAAAATTTCCTACTCGTTCTGTGGATTTTGAAACGGTGAAGTAACGGAAAAAGCCGATGATGAATCCACACGAGGAACAGTGAGATGCTGAACAACTGTGGCGCGCAATTCGCTGTTGGAATACAATGGGCTGATAAGGCTGCCATTCACTGTCCTGTTGGTTACGAGCACAACCATCCACACCTTTCCCCCTGGTGGGAATACCGGCATAATTTAACAGAATACTTTCTGCCATCTATAGATTCCAAACCGATTCTTTTCATGGTCGAACGTAAAAATGCCCGTGTTCTTGGCGTTACCTTCGCGGTGCCGTGCAGAAATAAATGCAGGACCGACAGGTAGGGCCACACCATCACACAAAGCCATATTAAAAGCCATTAATAGCAAACACACAGGCAAATGAATGTCAGCACATGTATTAAATTCTTTGTCGATCTCCCAGTTCATGAGTTTCTCCTCCCAGTCGGAACGCGTTGAACACGATATTTCACGGTGGAGTCAGAATATCGATTAAAGGAGTGAAGAAACAAAAGCGACATTGAAACAGCTGCAAGGCCATGTTGTAGAAACAAGGATTATTCAGAGCAGAATGAAAGAAAAAGAACAAAAAATTTGCAGAACAGTGTCATAGGCCAGTCTGCCAGAGAGAGGAAAGGATTGAGCATGCAGTTGGCTACAAGGTGAAAATGAAGAGAGGGTTACAGTGCTACAGTGTGAGAGTGTGGGTGTCATTTTGTATCTGTCAGTCTCTGCTACACTGTAAGAATGTGGGGTTCATTCTGTATCTGTCAGTCTCTGTTACAGTGTGAGTGTGTGGGTTTCATTCGGTGTTTGTCAGTCTCTGCTACAGTGTGAGAGTGTGGGTTTCATTTTGTATCTGTCAGTCTCTGCTACACTGTAAGAGTGTGGGGTTCATTCTGTATCTGTCAGTCTGCTACAGTGTGAGAGTGTAGGTTTCATTCTGTATCTGTCAGTCTCTGTTACAGTGTGAGACTGGGTTTCATTCTCTATCGGTCAGTCTCTGTTATAGTGTGAGAGTGTGGTTGTCATTTTGTATCTGTCAGTCTCTGCTACACTGTAAGAATGTGGGTTTCATTCTGTATCTGTCAGTCTCTGTTACAGTGTGAGAGTGTGGGTTTCATTTTCAATTTGTCTGCCTCGGCTCCACTGTTAAGTTGCCGTCTCAGTCCTTTACCTGTGAGACTCTGATTCAGTCTAAGCGAGAGTATTTTTTCTCATTCTTTCCCGCTGTTCCGCGAACCCTGTAAATACTCTTAAAATACACTCTGTATTTCCTGAGCTATTGTTAGAACAGGAGTTGCTTGCAGTCGGTTTATGTTATAATTGTGAGATGGACCGTGCACCAATGAATGATGACGGCTGTATCCATCAGGACATTCAGCATCGTAGAGTCATAAGGCAAACAGACTATTCGTTACTGAACCACTTAGAGCCAATTGAGCAGCACGTGATCTGTAACTTTCTGTGGTTTGGCAAACCAACCTCTTAAATGTTTAATGAAAATAATCAAATTATGTAAATACATTAATTTATATAAATAAGTGAGTAATTAAATTAATAATTTGATTGAAGTAAGACCAACCGAGGTAGAGCGTTTCATGTTCCAGCATCATTTGTATGAATACATTTCCTCTCAGCAAATCCAAATTGTTACCTTCACCGTGTATCTGCTCTCTTATGTGTGCCGATTCTGTCACATTTTCCTCAATGTGCACTAGACCATGAATCTATTCGAGTTATGTCCACCTCATAAATAATATAATATTCATTTCGGATTTCTTATGATAACTTCATACTTGTCTGCAAATGCCATGAACTTTCCATTGCTAAATGTATGTCTCCGTAGTTCTGTGCAGCACTGAGAGAGTTTCTGAAAAGGAATGCGAGGGAAGGTCAAGTTTCACATTTGGAATAATCCAAGTTCCACATTGCAGCATTCGGTTCATTGATGACGTCCTGAGAATTTGGCG
>NW_026779340.1:95000-117447 GCF_030144855.1 Hypanus sabinus | reverse complement strand
GGTAAATTTTTTACACAGAGGGTTGTGAGTGCCTGGAATGACTTGCCTGGGATGATGGTGGAGGCTAAAACATTAGGGGTATTTAAGAACCTCTTGGACAGGCACATGGATGAAAGAAAAATGGAGGATTATGGGGTAGAGTGGGTTTTGTACTTTTTAAGGATTATATGGGTCAGCACAACATGGAGGGCTGAAGGGCCTGTACTGTGCTGTATGGCTCGATGGTTCTAATGTGAGAGATTGGAGACAGGGAGGGAGAGGGAAAGAGGGAAGGGTTGGCAGTGGGGTCGAGAGACGTAAGAGAGAGGAAAAGGGGGACGCGAGAGTGGATGCAGTGATGGAGAAGAGATCGAGTGAGTGCGAAGGGATGGAGAAGTGATGGGGAAGAGAGGCGGAGAGAGAGGGATGACAGAGGAGAGTGGGGATGAGAGGAGATTGGATGGAGGGGAAAGACTGGGCACGTAGGGAGAAATGAGGAGGGGAATGGCGGGAGACGGATGAGGGAGAGGAACTTGGCAGGAAGAGTGAGGGTGAAGATGAGAGACTGAGGAAAATGAAGAGGATGCAGGGGAGAGATGGAGAGGAGTGAGTGGGGAAGAATAGAGGGAGCAGAGAGGGGAGGGGTGAGCGTGTGGAGGAATAGACAGGACAGAACAAAGCTTTTGGTATGCTGGCCTTTATAAATCAGAGCATTGAGTATTGGAGTTGGGATTTAATGTTAAAATTGTACAAGGCATTGTGAGGTCAAACTTGGAGTATTGTGTACAGTTCTGGTCACCAAATTGATAGGAAAAATATCAACAAAATAGAGACAGTACAGATGAGATTTACTAGAATGTTACCTGGGATTCAGCACCTAAGTCACAGGGAAAGGTTGAACAATTTAGGTCTTTATTCTTTGGAGCGTAGAAGGTTGATAGAGGTTGATAGGGCACTTGATAGAGGTATTTAAAATTCTGAGAGGGATAGATAGAGTTGTCGTGGATAGGCTTTTTCCATTGAGAGTAGGGGAGATTCAAACAAGAGGACATGAGTTGAGAGTTAAGGGGCAAAAGTTTAGAGGTAACACGAGGGGGAATATGTAGCAGTGGTAGCTGTGCGGAACGAGCTTCCAGTAGAAGTGGTAGAGGCAGGTTCGGTATTGTCATTTAAAGTAAAATTGGATAGGTATATGGACAGGAAAGGAATGGAGGGTTATGAGCTGAGTGCGGGTCGGTGGGTTTAGGTGAGAGGAAGCGTTCGGCACGGACTAGAAGGGCCGAGATGGCCTGTTTCCATGCTGTAATTGTTATGAGGTAATATGAGGGAGAGGAGAAAGGGTGCAGGGGAGAGAGCAGGGCAAAAATTCAGAAAGGGGGCAGTGGGACAAGAGAAGGAGAAGAGAGACAGAGGGAGAGAGGATGGGCGGAGTGGGACGAAGAGGGAGAAGGGGAGGAAGTAGAGGAGGAGGAGAGAGGAGGGAGGGAGTATTAAGAGGGAGAGGAAAGGGTGCAATTCTTAACCTGGGGTGTGGGGGTGCGGGTGATGCCTGTTCTGCCTCTGTCGGGAGCTCAAACAAAGCAACCCTCATCTCTCCGCCTTCCCTTCCCTCGACTATCACCTCCGCCAGAATTCTCTCCATACTCGTTCACCCCTCATTATGTTCCCCTCACTCCCTTTCCCGTCCACCCCCTCACCCCGTCTGCCGCTGCCACCCCCCACCCCCTCGACAGCCCCTCCAGCTCCCCCTGGCAGCGAGACGGGCAACTCCCGCGGAACCCCATTTTGTCCCGATTCCGCCTTCCCAGTAACGGAACCCTCCTCCCTCCAATGCGCACCCCTCCCTAACCCCACCCCATCCCTCCCCGCCCACTCGGCGGGTCAGGCGGAGCCCGTGGAGTGGAATAAACAGTCGACGATCCGGCTGAGACTGTTCAGCAGCACTGCTTTATTTCCGTGTAACTTTCCGGGAGGCCGGGGGTCTCTCTGGAACCGTCTGAGAGAGCAGTGCGCTGGAGACTCCTCGGGGTCTAAAAGCAGCAGTGGAGACCGATCCGGGGTATTCAGCGGGAGAGATGCCCGGAACATTCCGCAGTACACTTCCCACCGAAGTTTTAACATGGCATATCGAGGGCCACTGGTGGAGATGGAAAGAGTTAGTGAGTGGGGGGGGGGAGAGAGAGAGAGAGAGAGAGAGAGAGAGAGAGAGAGAGAGAGAGAGAGAGAGAGAGAGAGAGAGAGAGAGAGAGAGAGAGAGAGAGAGAGGGAATGAGTGGAAGGGTGAGGTAAGAGCACGAGGGAAAGCGGGAGAGCGCGTGGTGGGTTGTGGGAGTCAGGGAAACGGAAGGAGGGAGCGGGAGAATTGAGGGGGAGGGGTAGTGGGCAGTGAGAGGGAGGAGGCAAGTGGAAGGGGATGGGAGAGAGGGAGCAATAAAGTGTGCCGAAAGAGTGAGTGAAAGAGAGAGAGCGGGTAGGACTGAGAGGGGACGAGAGGGGTGAGTGAGAGAGAGAGAGAGTGGGGGGTAGGATTGGGAGGGACGAGGAGTGAGTGAGAGAGAGAGTGTTTGGTAGGACTGTGAGGAATGCAGTAGAACAGAGTGATCTCGGAATAATGGTGCATAGTTCCCTGAAGGTGGAATCCCATGTGGATAGGGTGGTGAAGAAAGCTTTTGGTATGTTGGTCTTTATAAATCAGAGCATCGAGTATAGGAGTTGGGATGGAATGTTAAAATTGAACAAGGCATTGGTGAGGCGGAATTTGGAGTATTGTGTACAGTTCTGATCACCAAATTGATAGGAAAGATGTCAACAAAATAGAGAGTACAGAGGAGATTTACTAGAATGTTATCAGGGATTCAGCACCTAGGTTACAGAGAAAGATTGAACAAGTTAGGTCTTTATTCTTTGGAGCGTAGAAGGTTGAAGGGGCACTTGATAGAGGTATTTAAAATTTTGAGGGGGATAGATAGAGTTGACGTGGATAGGCCTTTTTCCACTGAGGGTAGGGGAGATTCAAACAAGAGGACATGAGTTGAGAGGGCAAAAGTTTAGGGGTAACACGAGGGGGAACTACTTTACTCTGAGAGTGGTAGCTGTGTGGAACGAGCTTCCAGTAGAAGTGGTAGAGGCAGTTTGGTATTGTCATTTAAAGCAAAATTGGGTAGGTATATGGACAGGAAAGGAATGGAGGGTTCTGGGCTGAGTGCAGGCGAGAGTAAATGTTCGGCACGGACTAGAAGGGATAAGATTGCTTGATCCCGTGCTGTAAATGGGATATGGTTACTAATCCCTCCCGGATCTTTTCAGCCTCCTCTTTCCGAAGCCGTCTGCTGCAGCGTACATAATCAGTCCTATCCTTCCAGTATCTTTCTCTGACCCGCCACATCTCACGGGCCCCCACACCCTCTCCACCTCCCCCTCCCTCGCTGCCCGGAGCGAGGGTCCCGACACGCGAGAAGCTAAAATTGGGGTAAGAACTTACTGCCGAGAGCCACGCAGTAAGCGAGCACCAACAGGATGGAGAGGAGGGCGAAGGTTTTCACGGAAGGAGTCATGTTGGAAGTTGCCCGAGGATGCAGATTGTTCAGGAGCGCCTGTTCACGCAGGAATAAGCTCCCCCCGAGACGGCCGGCGTATTTATGTGGTGAGATGCCACTGGACACGTCAGCAAAGACACGGTCAGAGACTCGGGGCGCTGGGAAGGAGGTGCTCCGGAGGGCGGTGCCCGTCCTTGTTCACTCCACAAGGCGGAGACGTGTCGGCACATTCTGTTGCCGTTCCACAGGACGTTCAGGAAAAGACAGGCTGACCACGCACGGCTCATTCCTATGTCGTGCCTTGAGTGAGCGGCGGGGGGCGGGAGGGAGGAGAGAGATTAGAGATCGACGCGCCTCTCAGAGGGAGCGGACGGGAGGCTCCCGTTGACTCCGGGCATTGACCAGTATCCTTGACACTCCCCGTGTGTGACCGTGACGCGACCTCAGAACTACCTCGGCCTTCCCTCAGCCCTCTATTTCTCTAAGCTCCATGCGGCCATCCCGGAGTCTCAGAAAGACCCTCCCGTTTCCGCCTCCACCTCCGCCGCCGGCAGCCCATTCCCCGCACTCACCACCCTCTGCGTAAAAAAAAACTTAACCCCGACATTCCTCTGTACCTACTTCCAAGCCCCTTTTAAAAACGGTGCCCTCTAGTGCTGGCCATTTCAGCCTTGGGGTAAAAAGCCTTTGTCTACCCACACGATCAATGCCTCTCATCATCTTGTACCCCTCTATCAGGTCACCTCTCACCCTCCGACGCTCCGAGGAGAAAAGGCCGAGTTCACCCAATCTATTCCCATAAGGCATGCTCCCCAATCCTGGCAACATCCTTGTAAATCTCCTCCGCACCCTTTCTATGGTTTCCACGTCCTTCCTGTAGTGAGGCGACCAGAACTGAGCACAGTACTCCAAGTGGGGTCTGACCAGGGCCTATAGAGCTGTAAAATTACCTCTCGGCTCCTAAACTCAATCCAGGCAACATCCTTGTAAATCTCCTCTGCACCCTTTCTATTGCTTCCACATCCTTCCTGTAGAGAGGCGACCAGAAACTGAGCACAGTACTCCAAGTGGGGTCTGACCAGGGTCCTATAGAGCTGTAACATTACCCCTCGGCTCCTAAACTCAATCCAGGCAACATCCTTGTAAATCTCCTCTGCACCCTTTCTATGGTTTCCACGTCCTTCCTGTAGTGAGGCGACCGGAACTGAGCACAGTACTCCAAGTGGGGTCTGACCAGGGTCCTATATGTCTGTAACATTACCTCTCGGCTCCTAAACTCAATCCAGGCAACATCCTTGTAAATCTCCTCCGCACCCTTTCTATGGCTTCCACGTCCTTCCTGTAGTGAGGGCGACCAGAAATGAGCACAGTACTCCAAGTGGGGTCTGACCAGGGTCCTATATATCTGTAACATTACCTCTCGGCTCCTAAACCCAATCCCACGATTGATGAAGGCCAACACACACCGTCCGCCTTCTTAACCACAGAGTCAACCTGCTCAGCTGCTTTGAGCATCCTATGGACTCGGACCCCAAGATCTCTCAGATCCGCCACACTGCCAAGAATCTTAACATCAATACTATATTATGCCATCATATTTGACCTACCAGAATGAACCACCTCTCACTTCTCTGTGTTGAACTCCATCTGCCCACTTCTCAGCCAAGTTTGGCATCCTATTAATGTCCCGCTGTAACCTCTGACAGCCCTCCACACTATCCACAACACCTCCAAACGTTGTATCATCAGCAAACCTACAAACCCATCCCTCCACTTCCTCATCCTGGTCAGTTATAAATATCACGATGAGTCAGCAGTCCCAGCTGAATCCCAAAGCATTACAGACACTTTCCCATCTACTTGCCAAAGCTTTTCTCAATCCAGCGTGGCGTAGTTGTAACAGTTGTCCCAAACCTTTGCACACCCGTCCGGAATACGCCCATAAACATATTAGGAGTAGATAGAGGGAAAGGGGATAGTGGGGATGAAGCGAGAATGGAGAGGGAGAGATGGAGAGAGGGAAAGGGGAGAGTGGGGAAGGAGGGAGAGGCAAGTAGGGTAGAGAGAGGGAGCAACCAAGTGTGCCGAGAGGAGTGAGTGAAAGAGAGAGAGTGGATGGTAGGAAGAGGAGTGAGTGAGAGAGAGAATGTGTGGATAGGCCTGGGAGGGGACGGGAGGAGAGAGTGAGAGAGAGAGTGGGGATAGGACAGGGAGAGGACGAGAGTAGTGTGTGAGAGAGTGGGGGATACGACGGAGGGTATGAGAGTAAGAGAGTGTGGGGGGTAGTACTGGGAGTGGACGAGAGGAGTGAGTGAGAGACAGTGGTTGGTACGACTGGGGGAGACGAGAGGAGTGAGTGAGAGACAGTGGTTGGTACGACTGGGGGAGACGAGAGGAGTGAGTGAGAGAGATAGTGCTGGGTAGGAGTGGGAGAGGACGAGAGGAGTGAGTGACTGAGAGAGAGAGAGAGAGAGAGAGAGAGAGAGAGAGAGAGAGAGAGAGAGAGAGAGAGAGAGAGAGAGAGAGAGAGAGAGAGAACTGGGTTTATGGAGCAGCAGAAATAGAAGAACACTTTGGAGTCTGGTGGTACCGTAAACTGAAGGTGTTTATTAGTAAACTACACAATACAGTATCAAGAATGCAAATATACATATAAAACTGGTAAACATGGAAGTGTAGGAATAATAAGCAACAATAATAAACAAGCTCTATCAATGTCTAGGGGTAAATGAATTGTCATAAGAGAATATAGAGTTCAGTTCAGTTCATGTGTGCTGAGGTAGTTGCAATTGTTGTATTGTAATTAGTTGGAGAGAGAGAGAGAGAGAGAGAGAGAGAGAGAGAGAGAGAGAGAGAGAGAGAGAGAGAGAGAGAGAGAGAGAGAGAGAGAGAGAGCAGATGCAGCAGGCAAACTTTCTGATTTCTGATTCTGTTGCTTTCTGATTCTGTCGTACCGTTGTGGTCATTCGGTTCTGACCCCTCGGTCCTCGGCCAGACCGTTCCTCTGTGGTGGACTCGTCACTCTGGCATGAGTGGTCACACACACGTCCCCACTGGCCCTGCCGTCACACTGTGAGCTTTGTTGACCGATCTCCTGATTCGGTCCTCGAAGCCCCCACCTTCCTGTGGGTGTCGGTCAGTGTCCACTGGTGTGTCTGAGGGGTTCCTCCCCGACACCTGTCTTTTATCCCCTCTGACGGGGTGTCAGCCATCCATCAACTCAAACCGACCATGTCCATCAAATCAGGCCACTCCTGCTGTCTCCTGAGGAATGTTAACGAGCAAAGTAACGTCCTTGCAGCGAAAGGTAAACAATCCAGGAAGAGCCATAATACATACATCAAATGTCTCTCTCTCAGTAGCAGCATAGTTCACAGTTCTCAAGGGGTGGGGTAATGGAAACGCTTCAACCCATTTCCATCTGGTCTGTTCAGCCCTCATAATACCTCCATCCATCAAGGAGTTTTCACCAGGTTGAAAATCAACTAGTAAAGCACACTACAGAGTCTAATCTAATACAGAAGTGGTCATTAACTACCAGGATAATACAGATATACTTTCTAATTAACACCGGGATAAACAATCAGCAGTTACATTGTCACTCCCCTTTACATGTTATATGTTAATATCGAATTCTTCTAATAGCAGACTCTAACCTAATAACCGCCTATTTTTATTCTTCGTGTTAGCCAAAAATACCAAGGGGTTGTGATGTGTTTCTTATAAAGTGTGAACCAATACATGTGTGATCATAATGTAGTGCATTACAGAAGTTTGTGCAAATACTAATCTCTATTTCACTTTTAAACTTGACATTCAGTCAATCTTCTATGATGTGGTCTTTATTATTCACAGGCTTTGCTAAAAAAAAATAAAATAAAATTCCTGCAAAACCAGATCCTGTCATTCAAAGTGGCATTTGGTCAACCCTTTGCCCCTTGGCCTTTATAAGTCAGAGCGATGAGTATAGGAGTTGGGATGCAATGTGAAATTTGTACAAGGCATTGGTGAGGCCAAATTTGGAGTCTTGTGTACACTTCTGGTCACCAAATTATTGGAAAGATCTCAACAAAATAGAGAGAGCACAGAGGAGATTTACTAGAATGCTACCTGGGTTTCAGCAGCTAAGTTACAGAGAAAGATTGAACAAGTTAGGTCTTTATTCTTTGGAGCGTAGAAGGTTGAAGGGGGGCTTGATAGAGGTAATTAAAATTGTGAGGGGAATGGATAGAGTTGACGTGGATAGGCTTTTTACATTGAAAGTAAGGGGGATTCAAACGAGGACATGAGTTGGGAGTTAGAAGGCAAAATTTAAGGGATAATACGAGGGGAAAATCATTACTCAGTGAGTGGTAGCTGTGTGGAACGAGCTTCCAGTAGAAGTGGTAGAGGCAGGTTCGGTATTGTCATTTAAAGCAAAATTGGATAGGTATATGGACAAGAAAGGAGTGGAGGGTTATGGGCTGAGTGCGGATCGGTGGGACTAGGTGAGATTAAGCGTTCGGCAGGGAACAGAAGGGCCGAGATGGCCTGTTTCCGTGCTATACTTATCACTAATACCTCCCCGATCTTTTCAGCCCCCTCTTTCAGAGGCCGTCTACTGCGGCCTAGTTAAAATTTCCTATCCTCCCATTATCTTGAGACACTCTTCACCAGAGCAAGGGTTCCGACACGCGAGAAGCTAAAATTGAGGCAGAAACTTACTGTTGAGAGCCACGCAGTAAGCGAGCACCAACAGGATGGAGAGGAGGGCGAAGGTTTTCACGGAAGGAGTCATGTTGGAAGTTTCCCGAGGATGCAGATCGTTCAGGAGCGCCGGTTCACGCAGGAATAAGCTCCCCCCGAGGCGGCCGGCGTATTTATGTGTTGAGATGCCTCTGGACACGTCAGCAAAGACACGGTCAGAGACTCGGGACGCTGGGAAGGAGGTGCTCCGGAGGGCGGTGCCCGTCCTTGTTCACTCCACAAGGCGGAGACGTGTCGGCACATTCTGTTCCCGTTCCACAGACGTTCAGGAGACAGGCTGACAACGCACGGCTGTTTCCATTATAACATCAGTTATCCTGGTGACTTCATTCTACATGTAGATTGTTTGAAACAAATTGGTAAGGGTGCTGAGGAAGAGGATTTCTTGGAATGTATGCGGGATGGTTTTCTGAACCAACATGTCGAGGAACCAACTAGAGAGCAGGCCACTGTAGATTGGATATTGAGCAATGGGAAAGATTTAATTAGCAATCTTGTCGTGCGAGGCCCCTTGGGTAAGAGTGACCATAATATGGTGGAATTCTTCATTACGATGGAGAGTGACAGTTAATTCAGAAACAAAGGTTCTGAACTTAAGGAAGGGTAACTTTGAAGGTATGAGACGGGAATTAGCTAAGATAGACAGGCAAATGATACTTAAAGGGTTACCGGTGGATATTCAACGGCAAGCATTTAAAGATCGCATGGATGAACTACAACAATAGTTCATCCCAGTTTGGCAAAAGAATAAACCAGGGAAGTTGGTGCACCCGTGGCTGACAAGGGAAATTAGGGATAGTGTCATGTCCAAAGAAGGAACGTATAAATTAGCCAGAAAAAGCGGCACACCTAAGGACTGGGAGAAATTCAGTGTCCAGCAGAGGAGGACAACGGGCTTAATTAAGGAAAGGAAAAAAAAAATATATGAAAAAAAATCACTCTGTCTCCGGACAGTATTAACAGTCCGAGTCCTAACTCTGTGCGCCGAGACCTGTCATCTGAGTTAAATCTGCCTTCAACATCATCCGCCATGCACGATGTGTGTGAATCTGTGTGTGTGCGCGCCCTACCCTTGTGCACCGATGTCCCGCTGACCCTTGACACTCCCCGTGTGTGACCGTGACGCGACCTCAGAACTACCTCGGCTTTCCCACAGCCCTCTATTTCTCTAAGCTCCGTGTAGCCATTCAGGAGTCTCCTGAAAGACCCTCCCGTTTCCGCCTCCACCTCCGCCGCCGGCAGCCCATTCCACGCACTCACCACACTCTGCGTAAAAAAACTTACCCCCGGCATCTCCTCTGTACCTACTTCCAAGCCCCTTTTAAAACTGTGCCCTCTAGTGCTGGGCATTTCAGCCCTGGGGACAAGCCTCTGACTATCCACACCATCAATGCCTCTCATCATCTTGTACCCCTCTATCGGGTCACCTCTCATCCTCCGTCGCTCCGAGGAGAAAAGGCCGAGTTCACTCAACCTATTCTCACAGGGCACGCTCCCCAATCCAGGCAACATCCTTGTAAATCTCCTCCGCACCCTTTCTATGGTTTCCACATCCTTCCTGCAGAGAGGCGACCAGAACTGAGCACAGTACTCCAAGTGGGGTCTGACCAGGGTCCTATAGAGCTGTAACATTACCCCTCGGCTCCTAAACTCAATCCAGGCAACATCCTTGTAAATCTCCTCTGCACCCTTTCTATGGCTTCCACGTCCCTCCTGTAGTGAGGCGACCAGAACTGAGCACAGTACTCCAAGTGGGGTCTGACCAGGGTCCTATAGAGCTGTAACAATACCTCTCGGCTCCTAAACTCAATCCAGGCAACATCCTTGTAAATCTCCTCCACACCCTTTCTATGGTTTCCACGTCCTTCCTGTAGTGAGGCGACCAGAACTGAGCACAGTACTCCAGGTGGGGTCTGACCAGGGTCCTATAGAGCTGTAACATTACCTCTCGGCTCCTAAACTCAATCCCACGATCGATGAAGGCCAACACACCGTCCGCCTTCTTAACCACAGAGTCAACCAGCGCAGCTGCTTTGTGCGTCCTATGGACTCGGAACGCAAGATCCCTCTGACCCTCCACACTGACAAGAGTCTGACCATTAATACTATATTCTGCCGTCACATTTGACCGAACAAAATGAACCACCTCTCACTTCTCTGGGTTGAACTCCATCTCCCACTTCTCAGCCCAGTTTTGCATCCTATTAATGTCCCGCTGTAACCTCTGACACCCCTCCACGCTATCCACAACACCTCCAACATTTGCGCCATCAGCAAACACACAATCCCATCCCCCCACTTCCTCATCCAGGTCATTTAAAAATATCACGATGACTCAGCAGTCCCAGTTGATTCCCAAAGCATTATAGACCCTTTCCCATCTACTTGACAAAGCTTTACTCAACCCAGTGTGGCGGAGTTGTACAGTTGCCCCAAACCTTTGCACACCCGTCCGGAATACGCCCACAAAATGTTGGGAGTAACAGAGGGAAAGGGGAGAGTGGGGGTGAAGGGAGAGTGGATAGGGAGAGATAGACAATAGACAATAGACAATAGGTGCAGAAGTAGACCATTCGGCCCCTCGAGTCTGCACCGTCATTCTGAGATCATGGCTGATCATTCACTATCAATACCCAGTCCCTGCCTTGTCCCCATATCCCTTGATTCCCCTATCCATCAGATATCTATCTAGCTCCTTCTTGAAAGCATCCAGAGAATTGGCCTCCACTGTCTTCCGAGGCAGTGCCGTCCAGACCCCCACAACTCTCTGGGAGAAGAAGTTTTTCCTCAACTCTGTTTTAAATAACTGACCTCTTATTCTCAATCCATGCCCTCTGGTACTGGACTCTCCCAACATCTGGAACATATATCCCGCCTCAATCCTATCAAATCCTTTAATTATCTTAAACGTTTCAATCAGATCCCCTCTCAATCTCCTCAATTCCAGCGTGTACAAGCCCAATCTCTCCAATCTCTCTGCGTAAGACTGCCCTGCCATCCCAGGAATCAACCTAGTGAATCTACGCTGCACTTCCTCAATTGCCAGAATGTCCTTCCTTAAAACTGTACACAATATTCCAGGTGTGGTCTCACCAGGGCCCTGTACAAATGCAAAAGGACATCCTTGCTCTTGTACTCAATTCCCCTTGTAACAAAGGCCAACATTCCATTTGCCCTCTTCACTGCCTGTTGCACTTGCTCATTCACCTTCATTGACTGGTGAACTAGGACTCCTAGGTCTCTTTGCATTTCTCCCTTACCTAACTCTACACCGTTCAGACAATACTCTGCCCTCTGGTTCCTGCTTCCAAAGTGGATGCCTTCACATTTATTCACATTGATTGACATTTGCCAAGTATCTGCCCACTCACCCAGCCTATCCAAGTCTCCCTGTATTCTCCTAACGTCCTCTTCGCATGTCACACTGCCATCCAGTTTAGTATCGTCAGCAAACTTGCTGATATAGTTTTCAATGCCCTCATCTAAATCGTTGACATAAATAGTAAAGAGCTGTGGTCCCAATACAGAACCCTGTGGTACCCCACAAGTCACCTCCAGCCAGTCCGAGAAACACCCATTCACTGCTACCCATTGCTTTCTATCTGCCAACCAGTTTTCTATCCATGTTGAAACCCTGCCCCCAATGCCATGAGCTCTGATTTTACTCACCAATCTCCTATGTGGCACCTTATCGAATGCCTTCTGAAAATATAGGTACACAACATCCACTGGCTTACCCTCATCTAACATCCTTGTTACACCCTCAAAAAACTCCAACAGATTAGTCAAGCATGATTTGCCCTTGGTAAATCCATGCTGGCTCGGCCTAATCCTATTTCTGCCATCAAGATGTGCCACTATTTCGTCCTTAATAATGGACTCAAGCATCTTCCCCACGACTTACGTTAGGCTAACAGGGCGATAGTTCTCCGTTTACTCCTTCCCTCTCTTCTTGAAAAGTGGGATAACATTAGCCACTCTCCAATCTTTAGGAACTGATCCTGAATCTAAGGAACATTGGAAAATGATTACCAATGCATCCGCAATTTCCTGAGCCACCTCTTTTAGAACCCTCGGATGCAGACCATCTGGACCCGGGGATTTATTAGCCTTCAGTCCTACCAGTCTACTCATCACAGTTTCTTTCCTAATGTCAATCTGTCTCAATTCCTCTGATATCTTATGACCCTGGACATCCATACATCTGGGAGATTGCTTGTGTCCTCCCTGGTGAAGACAGATCTAAAGTACGCATTAAATTCTGTTGCCATTTCCCTCTTTCCCATAACAATTTCTCCCAATTCATTCTTCAAGGGGCCAACATTGTTCTTAACTATCTTCTTTCTCTTCACATAGCTAAAAAAGCTTTTGCTATCCCCTTTTATATTCCTGGCTAGACTGAGCTCATACCTGATTTTTTCTCACCGTATTGCTTTTTTAGTTAAGATCTGCTGTTCCTTAAAACTTTCCCAATCATCTGTATTCTCACTCATCTTAGCCCTGTCACACTTCTTTTTCTTTAATGCTATACAATCTCTGACTTCCTTTGTCAACCACTGTGGCCCCTTCCCCCTCTTTGAATCCTTCCTTCTCATTGGAATGAACTGCTTTTGCATCTTTTGTATTATGCCCAAGAATATCTGCCACTGCTGATCCACTGTCTTTCCTGCCAGGGCATCCGCCCATTTAACTTTGGCCAGCTCTTCCCTCATGGCTCCGTAGTCTCCTTTATTTAATTGCAACACTGACAACTCTGATCTGCCCTTATCCCTCTCAAATTGTAGATCAAAACTTATCATGTTATGATCACTACTTCCTAATGGCTCCTTTACTTCAAGATCACATCAATTCCTGTTCATTACACATCACCAAGTCCAAAATAGCCTCGTTCCTGGTTGGCTCAAGCACAAGCTGTTCCAAAAATACATCCCTTAGACACTCCACAAACTCCCTATCCTGGGGTCCAGCACCTACCTGATTCTTCCAGTTCACCGGCATGTTGAAATCTCCCATAACGACTGCATTACCTTTAGCACATGCCAATGTTAACTCCCTAATCAACTTGTACCCAATATCCACGCTACTGTTTGGGGGCCTGTACACAACATCCATTAGGGTCTTTTTACCCTTACTGTTCCTCAGCTCAATCCACACAGACTGTACTTGCCCTGTTCCCATGTCACCTCTTGCTAAGGACTGAATCTCATTCCTCACCAACAGGGCCACCCCACCCCCTCTTCCCATATTTCTGTCTCTACGATAGCACGTAAACCCTGGTACACTCAATTCCCAGACCTGATCCACAGATGGACAGAGGAAAAGGGGAGAGTGGAGATGAAGGAAGTGTGGAGAGGGAGAGATGTACGAAGGGAAAGGAGAGTAGGGAAGGGAGTGTGGAGAGGGAGAGATGTACGAAGGGAAAGGGGAGTGGTGAAGGGAGTGTGGAGAGGGAGAGATGGACGAAGGGAAAGGGGAGTGGGGAAGGGAGTGTGGAGAGGGAGAGGGACGAAGGGAAAGGGGAGTGGGGGAGGAGGGAGAGTGGAGAGTGAGAGATGGAAGGGAAAGGGGAGAGTGGGAAGGAGGGAGAGTGGAGAGGGAGAGATAGACAGAGGGAAAGGGGACAGTGGGGATGAAGGGAGAGTGGAGAGGGAGAGATGGACAGAGTGAAAAGGGAGAGTGTGTAAGGAGGGAGAGTGGAGAGGGAGAGATGGACGAAGGGAAAGGGGAGAGTGGGGAAGGAGGGAGAGTGGAGCCGGGGAGATGAACAGAGGGAAAGTGGAGAGTGGGGATGAAGGGAGAGTGGAGCCGGAGAGATGGACAGAGGGAAAGGGGAGAGTGTGTAAGGAGGGAGAGTGGAGAGGGAGAGATGTTAAAATAGGAGAGTGGGGATGAAGGGCAAAGGGTGTGGCAGAAAGGGGAAGGAATAGAGGGGAGATGAAGAGATGGATAAGGGGAGGGGTGAGACGGAAGGTTGTTGCTGGAGGGGAGAGATGTGGGGGGGGGAGAGTGGGGTAAAGCGAAAGGGGGAGCAGGGGAGAGAAGGAGAGAGTTCGAAAGAGAGGGTTGAAAGGGAGTGAATGGTGTGGAAGGGTGACAGCCGAGAAAGAAAGAGAGAGCGGGAGCGGGGCGGTTGAATGAAGAGTGGAGAAAGAGACGAGAGAGGAAGTGGGTGAAGGTGAGAAGATGGGTCGACAGGGATGTAAAGGGAGAAGGGGAGGAAGCAGAGGGGTGTTAAGGATAGAGGGAGGAGTCCAGCGGAGAGGGAAGGAACCCCCTTTTGTCCCGAATCCGCTCTCCTGTAACAAAACCCTCCTCCCTCCAATGCGCACCCCTCCCTAACCCCACCCCATCCCTCTCCGCCCACTCGGCAGGTCAGGCGGAGCCCGTGGAGTAGAATAAACAGTCGACGATCCGGCTGAGACTGTTCAGCAGTACTGCTTTATTTCCGGGTAACTTTCCGGGAGGCCGGGGGTCTCTCTGGAACCGTCTGAGAGAGCCGGGCGCCAGAGACTCCTCGGGGGTCTAAGCACAGCAGTGGAGATCCGGTCTGGGGCAGAAAGCTGTGATGATGTGCCCGGGGCATTGCGAAACACACGTTGCTTTTAGGCTCCAACAAGTCCTTTCACGGTCGTTCAGCATCTGTTGATAGGCACTGGGAGAGCTGGAGAGAGGTAGTGAGTAGGAGAGCGAGGGAGAGACAGAGAGAGATAGTGAGAGGAGGGTGAGGAAAGACGACGAGGGAAAGGGGAAAGCGCGGGATGGATAGTGGGAGTCAGGGAAATGTGTGAGAGAGGGAGTGTGGGGGTAGGACTGGGAGGGGATGAGAGGAGTGAGAGAGAGTGGGTGGTAGGATTGGGAGGGGACGAGCGGAGTGAGTGAGAGAGAAAGTGGGGGTTAGGACTTGAAGGGGACAGGAGGAGTGAGAGAGAGAGAGAGAGTGGGTCTGTAGGACTGGGAAGGGACGAGAGGAATGAGTGAGTGAGAGAGTGGGGTAAGGACTGGAGGGGACGACTGGAGTGAATGTGAGAGAGAGGAAGTGTGGGGGTAGGACAGGGAGGGGATGAGAGGAGTGAGAGAGAGCGGGTGGTAGGATCGGGAGGGGACGAGCGGAGTGAGTGAGTGAGAGAGTGGGAGGTAGGACTGGGAGGGGACGACAGGTGTGAGTGAGTGAGAGAGTGGGTGGTAGGGCTGGGAACGGACGGCAGGACTGAGTGAGAGGGAGTGTGGGGTTGGACAGGGAGGGGAGGAGAGGAGTGAGTGAGAAAATGAGATAGTGGGGGGTAGGACTGGGAGGGGACAGGAGGAGTGAGTGAATGAGAGAGAGAGTGTGGGGGTTTGACAGGGAGGGTAGGAGAGGAGTGTGTGAGAGATAGAGTGGGGGTAGGACTGGGAGTGGACGAGAGGAGTGACTGAATGAGAGATAGAGTGGGGGTAGGACTGGGAGTGGACGAGAGGAGTGACTGAATGAGAGAGAGAGTGAGGTGGAGGACTTTGAGGGAACGAGAGGAGTGAGTGAGAGCGTAGGGATAAGAATGGTAGGCGATGAGAGGAGTGAGTGAGAGAGAGCGAGTGTGGGGGTTAGGAACGGTAGGGGACGAGAGGAGTGAGTGAGAGAGCGCGATCTGCCCCGGGACCATCACCCTCCAGACCCCTGCCAACCGTGTACCGATATAAATGTCCCTCAAACTTCCAAATCAGGCTGACACGGAGTGCTGGCGCCGGCGACCTCTCCCTCAATCTGTCGGCCCTCTGAGTGAAGAAAATTCTCTCCAGCTCACATTTACCCAGTCTATACCCTCATCATCCTGTACACACCCCTCAAATACCCTCTCAATCTCCTACCTTCCGAGGATTAAAGGTGACATTTGTACAATCTGACCTGTTTCTGTGTTGTGGTTTTGTGTCATAATCCGGATTTCATTAGGGAGTTTAAGGTAAAGGAACCCTTAGGGATCGGCGATCACAATAGGATTGAATTCACACTGCGGTCTGAGAGGGAGAAGCGTCAATCGGATGTACCAGTATCGCATTTGAATGAAGGGAATTCAGAGGCAGGAGATGGGTCGTCATTGGAGAGAGTGCAGAGCAGGTTCACGGGGAAGATTCAGGGAATGAACGGGTTAACACATGAGGTGCGTTTGGCAGCTTTGAGCCCGGACTCACTGGGGTTTAGAAGAATATGGGATGGGGGTGTGGCTCGGATTGAAACCGACTGAAAAGGACGAGATAGGGTGGATCTGCAAAACTAGGGGTTCACAGCCTCGAAACTGAGGGAGGAGCCTTCAGAATAAAAGGAGGAATTTCCTTCAGGCAGAGGATGGTGAATCTGACGAACGCGGTGCCACAGGCGGTTGTGGAGGCCAATACCGTGTGAATACTCAAAGCAGAAATTGGTAGTTCCCTGATCGGTCAGGGCATCAAAGGATATGGCGACAAGGCAGTTATACGTGGTTGAGTGGAACCCGCGATCAGCCATGGCGGAGTGGTGCAGCAGAGGCGACGGGCTGAACGGCCTATCTCTACTGGTGTGTCTTATGGCCTCTCAGTCTCCACCTTTTCAGCGGCCGTCTACTGCGGCGCACTTAATTAGTCCTATCCTACCATTATCTTTCTGTGACCCGCCGCAGCTCCCGGGCCCCCAAACCCTCTCCTCCTTCTCCTCCCCTCGCTGACTGGAACGTGGGTCCCGACACGCGAGAAGCCAAAATTGAAACAAGAACTTACCGTTTATCTGCCCCCGAGACGTAAGCGTGCACCAACAGGATGGAGAGGAGCGCGGTGTTCACGGAAGGAGTCATGTTGGAAGTTGCCGGAGGATGCCGATCGTTCAGGAGCGCCTGTTCACGCAGGAATAAGCTCCCCACCGAGACGGCCGGGGTATTTATGAGATGCCACTGGAGACGTCATCAAAGACACGGTCAGAGACTCGGGGCGCTGGGAAGGAGGTGCTCCGGTGGGCGGTGCCCGTCCTTGTTCACTCCACAAGGCGGAGACGTGTCGGCACATTCTGTTCCTGTTCCACAGCCGTTCAGGAGACAGGCTGACAACGCACGGCTGATTCCTATGTTGTGTCTGTGAGTGAGCGGCGGGGCGGAGGGAGGAGAGAGATTAGAGTTCGGTGCGTCTCTCACAGGGAGCGGACGAGAGGCTCCCGTTGACTCCGGGCATTGACCAGAACGACGCCTGATTTAGAAACATAGAAACGCTACAGCGCAGTACAGGCACTTTAACACACGAAGCTGTGCCCAACACGTCTTTATCTTAGAAATTGCCCGGGGTTACCTATAGCCCTTTATTTTTCTAATTTCCATGTATCTGCCCAGGAGTCTCTTAAAAGACCCTATCGTATTCCCCCAAAACCACCGTTGCCGGCAGCCCATTCCACACTCGCACCACTCTCTGAGTGAAAAACTTACCCCCAACTTCCCCTCTGTACCTACTCCCCAGCACCTTAAACCTGTGTCCTCTTGTGGCAACCATTTCAGCCCCGGGGAAAAAGCCTCAGACTAACCACACGAAAAATGCCTCTCTCAGACCTGCATATCATCATCCTCATCTGTCAGGTCACCTCTCATTCTCCAAAGAGGAAAGGCCGAGTTCACTCAACCTATTCTCGATTCTTCATACCTGCGTTTAAAGAAAAGTATTATATCTCGATCTCCCGGTACGTGAGCGGGATCAGCAAGTTGCGCATCGAATTATCAACGCTCTTTTTAGTAGATAATGAGTTTCAGCCGACTTTCCTTGAAAAGAAAGCGATAGTTATTTTCAGCTAAACTTTCTTGAAATCCCTCTTTCTTTTTATTTTCCTGAATTTTACAAACTCCTAAGGCCAGCGTAATAAATGTGTGTGTCTGTGTGTGTGTGTGTGTGTGTGTGTGTGTGTGTGTGTGTGTGAGTGTGTGTGTGTATGTGTGTGTGTGTGTGTGTGTGTGTGTGTGTGTGTGTGTGTGTGAGTGTCTGTGTGTGTGTGTGAGTGTGTGTGTGTATGTGTGTGTGTCTGTGTGTGTGTGTGTGTTTGTGTGTGTGTGTGTTTGTGTGTGTGTGTGTGTGTGTGTGTGTGTGTGTGTGTGTGTCTGTGTGTGTGTCCGAGTGTGTGTCTGCGTGCAGAGATCTGGGGATTTCTGGCGCCGACTGTCCGGGCGCAGAGCTCAGGAAAAAAAATGACGCGACAAGACTTTTAACATCGTACATCAGCGGGTACTTTGTTATGACTCCCCTTCTGCTGAAATGGGGACAGCACGTTTTCCCTGCTGAGGGTGGGAGAACCTGCTTTACGTCGAGTTTGTGGATGAACGAGTACCCTTTGGGGTTCTGTGAGTCTGTGTCTTTTTTGAAACGGGGACACCTCTATTTCCCTTATTCAGGAGAGAGAGTGAGAGCCTGCGTTATGTCGACTGAACTAAATCAAAAATAACACAGAGAAAGTGCACTAGACTACAGACCTACCCAGGACTGCATACATTGCACAGAACAGTGCAGGCATTACAATAAATAATAAACAGGGCAATAGGACAGTAAGGTGTCAGTCCAGGCTCTGGGTATTGAGGAGTCTGACAGCTTGGGGAAAGAAACTGTTACACAGTCTGGTCGTGAGAGCCCGAATGTTTCGGAGCCTTTTCCCAGACGGCAGGAGGGAGAAGAGTTTGTATGAGGGGTGCGTGGGGTCCTTCATAATGCTGTTTGCTTTGCGGATGCAGCGAGTCGTGTAATTGTCCGTGAAGGCGGGATGAGAGACCCCGATGATCTTCTCAGCTGACCTCACTATCTGCTGCAGGGTCTTGCGATCCGAGACGGTACAATTTCCGAACCCCGGATTCTACTCATTCACCCGGTATTCGACATACCACAGGCTCGCCCTCTCCCTAATAAGGAGAAAAGGGTTTTCCCCGGTTCAATAAAGACACAGACTAGTAGTTCACCAAACTCACTGTAAAGCTGAGCCTACTGGGCCTGAACACCTCCCTCTGCAACTGGATCCTTGATAGGGGTATTTAAAATTATGAGGGGGACAGATAGATTTGACATGGGTAGGCTTTTCCCACTGAGACGAGGGGAGTTTCAAACAACAGTACGAGTTGGAAGTTAGTGGGCAAAAGTTTAGGGTTAACACAAGGGGGAATTTCTTTACGCAGAGAGTGGTAGCTGTGTGGAACAAGCATCCAGTAGAAGTGGTAAGAGGCAGTTTCAGTGTTGTCATTTAAAGTAAAATTGGATAGGTATATGGACAGGAAAGGTATGGAGGGTTATGGGCTGAGTACGGGTTGGTGGGACTCGGTGAGGGTAAGTGTTTGGCATAGACTAGAAGGGCCGAGATGTCCTGTTTCCGGGCTGTAATTGTGATATGGTTATACTGTACTGAGTTCACATAAAAAATCAAATGAAATGAAGTTGGCATCTAACCAGAAATGCTGTTGAATTTTGTGATTTACAATATTAAGGGACAAGCGATAGATAGTAAACCACGTGACGATTAAAGCACCGAAACAGGTCATGTCGGCCCTTCTAGTCCATACCGAACGCTTACTCTCACCTAGTCCCACTGGCCCGTCTAACCATATCACAATTACAGCACGGAAACAGGCCAACTCGGCCCTTCCAGACCGTGCCGAACGCTTACTCTCACCTAGTCCCACTGGCCCATATAACCATATCACAATTACACACGGAAACAGGCCATCCCGGCCCTTCTAGTCCGTGCCGAACGCTTACTCTCACCTAGTCCCACTGGCCCATACAGCCATATCACAATTACACACGGAAACAGGCCAACTCGGCCCTTCCAGTCCGTGCCGAACGCTTACTCTCACCTAGTCCCACTGGCCCATATAACCATATCACAATTACAGCACGGAAACAGGCCGTCTCGGCCCTTCTAGTCCGTGCCGAACGCTGACTCTCACCTAGTCCCACTGGCCCATATAACCATATCACAATTACAGCACGGAAACAGGCCATCTCGGCCCTTCTAGTACGTGCCGAACCCTGACTCTCACCTAGTCCCACTGGCCCATATAACCATATCACAATTACACACGGAAACAGGCCATCTCGGCCCTTCTAGTATGTGCCGAACGCTGACTCTCACCTTGTCCCACTGGCCCATATAACCATATCACAATTACACACGGAAACAGGCCAACTCGGCCCTTCTAGACCGTGTCGAACGCTGACTCTCACCTAGTCCCACTGGCCCATATAACCATATCACAATTACACACAGAAACAGGTCATCTCGGCCCTTCTAGTCCATGCTGAACGCTTACTCTCACCTAGTCCCACTGGCCCATATAACCATATCATAATTACAGCACGGAAACAGGCCATCTCGGCCCTTCTAGTCCGTGCCGCTGACTCTCACCTAGTCCCACCGACCCACACTCAGCCCATAACCCTCCATTCCTTACCTGTCCATATACCTATCCAATTTTACTTTAAATGACAATACCGAATCTGCCTCTACCACTTCTACTGGAAACTCGTTCCACACTGCTATCACTCTCTGAGAAAAGAAATTCCCCCTCGTGTTACCCCTAAACCTTTGCCCCGTAACTCCCGCCTCATGTCCTCTTGCTTAAATCTCCCGTACTCTCAATGGAGAAAAGACGAGTCTCGTCAACTCTATCCAGCCCTTCAGAATTTTAAATTACTCTATCAGGTGTCGCATCAGCCTTCTACGCTCCAAAGAATAAAGGCATTCCACGCATCAACCACTCTCTGAGTGAAAAACCTTCTTCTAATATTCCCCTTGAACTTCTCTCCCCTCACCTTAAAGCCACGTCCTCTTGTACTGAGCAGTGGTGCCCTGGGGAAGAGGCGCTGGCTGTCCACTCTGTCTATTCCTCTTAATATCTTGTACACCTCTACCATGTCACCTCTCATCCTCCTTCTCTCCAGAGAGTAAAGCCCTAGCTCCCTTAATCTCTGAACATAATGCATACTCTCTAAACCAGGCAGCATCCCGGTAAATCTCCTCTGTTCCCTTTCCAATGCTTCCACATTGAGGAGACCAGAACTGGACACAGTACTCCAAGTGTGGCCTAACCAGAGTTTTATAGAGCTGCATCATCACCCCGTGACTCTTTAACTCTATCCCTCGACTTAAGAAACTAACACCCTATAAGCTTTCGTAAATACCCTAACAACCAGTGAGGCAACTTTCAGGGATCTGTGGACATCTACCCCCAGATCCCTCTGCTCCTCCACACTACCGAGTATCCTGCCATTTACTTTGTACTCTGCCTTGGAGTTTGTCCTTCCAAAGTGTACCACCTCACTCTTCTCCGGTTTGAACATCTGTCACCTCTCAGCCCTCTTCTGCATCCTATCAATGACTATCTGTAATTTGGATGGTACTCTACACTATCCACAGCACCACCAGCCTTTGTGTCGTCTGCAAACTTGCCAACTCACCCTTCTGCACACAAACCTTGGTCGTTAAGGATACGAAAATCACAATATTCTTTGCATTGTTAGCACTGCTGGGCTTTCTTTGCTGTAGGGCTGGTTTTGAGGGACCGGGTGAAATTCTCCGCCAGGCGAACACCTTCGTTTTGTTCACATTCAGAGACAGCTTGGTGGCTCTGCACGTGAGATGGTGCAGAACGTCCCACTCCCACCCGTCCAAAGAACAAGCCCCTTGCACATGCAGCAGAAAAGCTCTTCTCACCCCCTCCAGCAAAAATCATCGCACTCCCACCGAGCTCTCACGTGTGCAGCCAATCATCAATAAGGACACAGATTTACAGAACCCCAAATTCTACTCATTCACCCGGTATTCAACATACCACAGGCTCGCTCTCTCCTAATAAGGAGAAAAGGGTTTTCCCCGTTTCAACAAATTCTTCTCCCTCCTGCCGTTTGGGAAAAGGCTCCGAAGCATTCGGGCTCTCAAGACCAGACTATGTAGCAGTTTCTTCCCCCAAGCCATCAGACTCCTCAATACCCAGAGCCTGGACAGACACCTTACTGCCCTATTGTCCTGTCTATTGTTTATTGTAATGACTGCACTGTTCTGTGCACTGTATGCAGTCCTGGGTAGGTCTGTAGTCTAGCGTACTTTTTCTGTGTTATTTTTATTTAGTTCAGTCTAGTTTTTGTACTGTGTCATGTGGCACCATGGTCCTGAAAACGTTGTCTCGTATTTACTGTGTACTGTGCCGGCAGTTATCGTCTCTCTCTCTCTC